>NW_015661612.1:529119-544515 GCF_001515625.1 Sinocyclocheilus rhinocerous | reverse complement strand
CTGTCTTGACTCGGGACTTGACTTGGGACTTGTCTGTCTTGACTCGGGACTTGACTCGAGACTTGAATGCAAAGACTCGAGACTTACTTGTGACTTGCAAAACAATGACTTGGTCCCACCTCTGCTAAACTATAGCTGAATCACAGTAGTATCATTGTGTTTACTGTAAACACAGTTAAATATGATTATAGTAAACCATTATAAAGTGAGATAAAAAAGACATTCTGTAGTTTGGTAATTTGCCATTCAGAGCCACTTCTTCATCCAGAGCTTTTAAGTCATTCAAAGAATATTAATTGCACAAGCAGTCCAGAAAACAAAGCAGTCTGTTCCTTGCTCAAGGGTGTAATGATCTAAGAGTGAGTATGTGATATCAGCATGCTGATTATTAAAGCTTCCTATTTTTGTCTAATCCTCTTTAAGACTAAACTCACTGATGCACATATCAAAATGACATTTTAACCGCAACAAACTCAAATTACAAGAGCGTGTATTAAGGAAAAGCAAGACTCTGTCTGAACAGAAACATCTACTTTACCTCTTTGGTTTGCGTGGTGATATGTCAATGGCTGGTCCTGGTGCTGGTACATCCATAGGAAACATGTCCACCCACATTTCAATCCTTCCCTGTGAGATTATGAAAATTCGAGGAGCTGATAGTTACATTACATTTTTTATTTTACAATGTTCATTTATGTTCCCTCATTTAACACACATAAATAAACTGCATCTGCTAAAGTTAATGCAGTTATTTACTCTTACTCTGAATTGCATTACCAATGATGGAAATCTCATCAAGGTCACTTGGTGAACCTTGGAGTATGTCCTTGGTAATCACAGTGGTATTTTGTTGCACACCCTTGCGTACCTGCTCTATACCTGGCTTGTCCGGGTTGAGGAGCGGCCTGGTCTCCACATGCTCAGGGATGAGTTTGCAACCAACACGTGGGATCTCCTCCCAATGCCTAAGAACAGTAAGAGCCAAGTGTTCTTCTGTCTGCTTCTTCAGACCTGTAAGCCAAACGAAATTGATACCTTTTCATATATGATCAGAGAAAAACATTATAAACTCTATATAAGCTCTGTAAATGTCTCACCACTCTCATCCTCAATTTCTGTTGGCCCAAGAAAGATGCGGTTTCCAACTTTGACCCTCCCACCAGGGCCATAGTGGGGTCCATCCAATTTACCTTCTTTGCACAACTTAGCAAGGATCTGAGTTGGCTTCTGAGGGTCACGCCATACATTGTAACCATGGCTGGATGGTTTCACAGTGAAACAAAAAATAGGACTGTCAGTTTAACACAGTGTTTCCCAACCGGGGTGCCGCGGCACCCTGGGGTGCCGTCTGTCGAGAGCAGGGTTGCCGTGTAAAAAATCATTTTTTAATATTTTTAAATTGCTAAAATGTTCAAAAAAGCATATATTATATAATATCCATTTCTGATGTCGCCAATAATTAGAGATGCTGTTGTACCGAATATCTATACTTTTCAAATTATCATATCGAAGTTAGAAATTCAAATATTGTGACAAAATTAATTTTGTAGGGTGCCACAAGTTTGTTAAAATTTCCAAAGGGTGCCGCGACTAAAAAAAGGTTGGGAAACACTGGTTTAACACACTAATTATTAAGACTTGATGTTTGCCTTGGACAGATCAAAAACTTGACTGAAAGGATTATGCCGGATATGGCTGCTCTATTATTATCATATTTTCAAGTGTTGATATATGCAATTAATTGTGATTAATTTGATGAATTAATTGTTATTTCATGTAAAATTAATGTTTTTGACACGTATTTGACAACCCCAAAATTAAAATACTTTAACATGTTGTTCTATAAAGATTTGAGAGGTTCTTGCTCAATGTGCTGATATCCTATAAAAAGTACAAGAAAGAAAGTACTCACACAGAGTAGTTGGATGCAATGCCACATGTGGCTCTGTGTTTGCTGTAGTATCTGTTCTCCAAATCAATCTTAGTCTCACCAATCAGGTCATCAGTTCCAACCAAATCCCAGTCATATACTGCCACAGTCAGCATGGACTCCATTGGGAATGTGGCCTCTATGTCGAATGACCTTAAGGACAGAAGAGAGAGGAGAGTGTGC
Source organism: Sinocyclocheilus rhinocerous (assembly GCF_001515625.1). Taxonomy (NCBI): domain Eukaryota; kingdom Metazoa; phylum Chordata; class Actinopteri; order Cypriniformes; family Cyprinidae; genus Sinocyclocheilus; species Sinocyclocheilus rhinocerous. The sequence continues at coordinate 542,402 of NW_015661612.1, read as the reverse complement.
TTTCAAGAAATTATTTTCTAGTTTGAGCTCATACCAATTTATTGGCTTGGATGGTTTACAATAGTATAGCCTACTCACTTTCCAAAGACTGGATTTAGCTGCTTGGATATGTAGTTTTCCTTGTCCCGAATCTCTGACTTTCCCAATCGAATGACAATATAAGGGTCCGCTTTACCATTTATGTCCGCAGGATGCAGGTCTGTGGCCTGAGAAGAGAGTCATGTTACTTTAGAGATGGTATCGTATGAATAACACTTACAATTCAGAGTTGAATTCACTCACTCTAATGATATAAATCCTTATGAGAACATTGATAGGGTCATTGTGAGGAATACTTTGGAACATGCCCATGTTTGGATCAAATCCTGCCTCTCTGGTGATCTCCTCAGACAGTGGTAGTTTATACATACAGAGGGAGCCCTGGTTCACAAGGAGACAAATTCAAACATTTCAAAATGAAGTGTTCATAGTGCCATTTTGAAGCCTGATTTATACATTATATATTCTTATCTTACCTTAAATCTGCCCACAATCCTGTCATCATCAACCACATTGTGGTCATCATCATCTCCAGCCTTTCCTCTATACAGGTTGAAGGTGTGGAGCCAGTCCTCAAAGTTCCCAAACTCAATCTCCAGCTCTTTATTGTACACCTGAGATAAAGGTGTTTATATTCTCATTAAAATTATTATAAATTGCTACAGATCACAGTGTAGCTAACGTATGTTCAAAAGGGTCAGGAAGATTTGAATTTTTTTTTAATTTTTGAACTCAGTGACCCCAAACTTTTGAACTAAGTTTTGGTCTAAGTAAATAAATGTTTACAATCCAGCAAAAATGAAAAACACAACTGCTGTGGGCTAATATTTTCAAGAAGCACTGACCACAAGTTCATCAACTTTTGGTTTTGGAGGTCGTTTTTCTGTGCCATCATTGTTCTTCTTTTTGTCCTTGGAGCTCTTCTTGTCTTTGCTCTTCTCCTTGAGTTTGGTGCCTTTCACAGGAAAGTCATCAGCTTTGATCTCTGAGGTTAGGGGTGAATGGGTAGGTATGGATGGAAATGAGGAAATGAGAAACGTATGAGCACAACACCTATAATGTCAGTCTGAATGGATGTTTGTACTGAACAATGATGCTTCAAGCCATGAGAGTTATTTTAAAGACCCAAAATACATATAGATTATATAGAAATTTACTTGATGGATTCCCTTAAAGTATGAAGGAACAAATACATTAAAATTCAATTGAATTAAAAGAATATGTGGGAAAATTAGTTCCCGAATTTGAGATTTTTAATAGTTTCTAAATGTTTGTGTCCGACATTCATGGCATGAAAAAAATACTAATGGTTTTATGTCATGACTACAATGGAGATGGATATCGGATGACAGTGCTCATCTGAACACGTTCTTAACCAGAACGTTAGTTTACCTGCACTCTCTCCTGCTATCTCCAAATCTTCTCTTTCCTCTGCCTCTGCCAGAGCGGCCTCCTGGGCTCTGAGATTCTGAATTCACATTAAGTATATTGCAGTAAAATATTACAATATGACACACTAGATATCAAACATAAAGGATAAAAAAATGCTAAAAGTCCCTCCCACCTCCATCATAGTCTCTATTGAGGCAAAGTATTTGGACCACCAGTCTAACATGCTCTCATCCGGCTCCTCTTCATCCACTTCTTCTCCCTTCTTTTTCTTCTTCTTCTTCTTGTTCTCTTTCTCCTTCTCATCCTCATTCTTTTAGTCAAAAAGGATTTAAATTTAAATGTAATGTGGTTACATTTGTAATGTTAATCCAAATGAATGTAAATAAAATATAAAACATTTACATGAACCAAGAACCAAACCAAGACTTACCAAGTCAACTTTAACAACAGCATCTGTGGTCTACAAGGACAGGGCCACACAAACATACATCAAATACAAACAACATCCACAACAGATTCTACTATACCGTACTAGCATACACATCACATGACTGTTGATGCACTAACTTTAAAGCAGTAAAACAAACAGAACCACAGTTGGAACAAAAACACAACAAGCAGAGAAGTATTCTAAACCATAACAGTGTGTTATCACAGCAGGGCATATCTACTCACAGCATCAATCTTCACAACTGTGTCCATCTTCTTAATGTTGGGTTCAGGGTCCATATTGACCACAATATCACCTGAGGGATGAGAAATGGGACGGGAGTGGGGGCGGGAATGAGAGGTCCCATTCGTGAGAGCCATGTAGCCATTGGCCAGTCTAGCTGGTGTGGGCAGGGTCATATGATTTAGCAACCAATGACCCAAGACCAGCACCAGGACAGAAAGGATAAGACCATGAAGAGATCAGAGGAAGAAGGAATAGAGAAAAGGAATGAAAAGTCAGAAAAGCTGGAAAAAAGATATAGTCTGTACCAAGAATTAAAAATAAAAGTGGCATAAGTAGGTAACACTACCGTTTAAAAGGTTGGGGTCTGTAATTTTTTCTAAATGTTTTTGAAAGAAGTCAAAAATACAGTAGAAATATTTGTTTTAATATATTTTAAAATGTAATTTGTTTGTGTGATGGCAATGAATAAAACATTTAAAAGAACATAATTTATTTGAAGAAGAAATATTTTGTAACAACAGAAATGTCATTACTGTCACTTTAAAAAAAAAAAAAATGAATGTGTCCTTGCTGAATAAAAGCATTAATTTTAACAAAGAAAAATGTTACTGAACTCAACTTTTGAACAATAGTCTAAGCAATTATAAGTGAATTGCTTGATATATATATATTAGGGTTGTGCAATATATGGTGCTGAAAACGTATTGTGGTACAATATCATCATCTTGCACATTCTGGTGTCCGACCCAGATGAAAATGTGCTGTTACTCACACATTATGGTGTAAAGCATAAAACTTTATGCAATAATGATTGAAATTTGACTGATTTGACATTATATGTGTAATCTATTTATAAATAAAATGCAGATGGGATATTTAACAAATGTTAAGTTATTTGTGGTCTGATTTAATTATCATTGAAATACAACAAATACATGTTTGTACAAATATTAATTAGAAGATCATTAGGAGAGTTTTATTATATTGTATTGTTATGTTATTTTACTCAGATTTACAGTGAGTATGTTCGTATATGATAGGTACCTGTGTGAGCCCAGTTGTTAGCAGTCTTGTCTGGGGGGCTGTAGATGAACTTGCGAAGGCTGGTCACAGCATAAGACCCCACCAAGGTGAAGCGTCCGAATGCCCTGCAATCCACCACCCAAATATTGAGTGGTGGATGAAGTAGCTCATTTTCTGGCAGATCCTGCAGCACAAGATTACTCAAGTTACATTTTTAAATCAGAAATGAAGTGGAGAATTTTTATTACATACATAATTTCACTCACCACTTCAAACCACTTCACTAATGTGCTAAAGTTTGGATTCTTCTTATAGTTCTGAATGAGGGCTGACTGAACCCCTTTCCCTGCACACTCAATGTCCACACGAGGCCTGTCCACCTGGGCCAGGTTGATTCTTTTAAGGTCCCTCAGACCCCAGAACAGGACCTAGAGAGAAATAATGACTATGAGCTCAACAATACTGATGCAAAAATAATATGAGCTCCCGATGTAGTAAATGCAATTGTTAACATAATCAAATTGTGGTTGTGGCTTTCTGTGGCGGTATTTTCACCTCTATGCGATATCTGCTGAGAACTGGTCGTATGCCCAATGGAACAGGCAGAATGGGTCCGCGGTCAGAATCAGTCGGGCCATCAATTGGAGGAAGTGCTGCCCGCCCTGCTGGACCAATCTGTGGATAAACAGATATTTTAGAATGGAAATATATAAGTCAATAACTGATGAAAGACTGAAGTAATTACTGACTAATAAAACTGATTAAATCCTCATTTTAATTTCAAACCTCTACCTTGTAAAACAGGAGAAAAGCCAAAGCACAGCAATAGCAAAGAGGATGGAGTTACTTACACAAGAATGGAAAACAAAGCAGAATTAAAGAGGGGAAATTGTTATTTTGTTTATTGCACCTTGATCTGAGGTACAGCAAAGTCATGGACAGCAATAAGAGCCCTCCTGATCTCCTCATCATCATAAGGAATCTGTTAAAGTTGCCATGGAAGAGTACAGCAGAAAGATAGCGGATTATGGAAAAATGAAATGGGAAATCACATGAAAAGATCAAGAATCAAATACAAGTGGGAGGAAAAAGAGAAAGAGTAATCTGCATCTGTGCTATTCAAGCAACATTTATGAAAAGATAGGCCAAGCATTGACTGAGAGTCCACTCAAGATGATCACAGCCACTGTGTACCGCCTGTACCTGCAGTAGTTCAAAAGCAGCCAACAGATCTCCTGCAGTGCAGTTTCCTCTGTAGATCTGATAGTACTCCAGCTGAGGGGGAAACCGTGGGGGCCCGTAGTGTTCATCAACCATCTTAGTTAGTGGCTTTGCAAATGTTCGCCCAATGAACTCAGCTTTCCCCTGGATGCCACACACAAAAAAACACCAGTTGCAGTACTACCTCTAAACACCAGGGGTCAGTGTGGCCACATTCCTTGTAAAACCACTTGCACATCATGGCTACTGTATTGCTGGGGCTTTAAGATCTGAAACTCAAGCTTTGGTTGGCAATTATAAATATTTTTATTAAGTGTTGAACATAAAAGTTCATAAAATATTTATGCTATATCTGACAGCTGTCAATGAAATAAACCACAGCAACGATTACTACAAACTACTGTAGAGACTACAACTACAAAGAAACATCCAATTGTAAACCCTCTGAACTGTCACAACCAAGGGAATGCAAGAGGCAGTTTATCGCCACAGGAAACGGGTGTTTTTATCACCATGTAAGTAAGGGAAATGATCTGATCTTGTTTTTGGGACAGAGTCCCAAGCAATCCCACTTCTTGCATGCCTTGTTGAATTCAGCTATACAAACACAGACTGACAGCAGTGTTGAAATAAGTGTTCACACTCTACTTAGCCAAAATGTCGTCCAACAAAAGGCCAGGACCAGAAGATTTTAAACAGGAAGAAACATCAAGTCAGGACAACAGGGCACATTTTCACACACTCTTAATGTGACTCATACATGGAAAGGATAATGTCAACAGAACTGTGCGCTGAACTAGCAAACAATGACATTTAATTTTGTATATTTAGCTTTTATTTATGGGTATAAGTCTTGGGTTTTGCCATATAAACTTACCACAGTGTCTTGGTCATACAGTTCAATAACAATAATTGGAGGGTCGTCACGGAGTTCACCAGCCTCGCCATAGAGTTCAACATTATCAAACACAAGCAACTGATCCCATGTAGGACAGAGAGTCTCATTGAGGACCTGAAATATACATACACAAACGTTTATGAATGATTCATCAATTTCGAGGACCTTTTTGTCCTTTAACCAAAAATTAAAAAACAGTAATTCTAGTTTTAAAAGTCAGATTATAACAACTTCAGACATTTTAATGTCTCTTTAATTGTTTTCCTCATATTAAAGGGTGTTGAAATCCCTGGATGCCCCACACACACACACACACACACACACACACACAAAAAACACCAGTTGCAGTTCTGCCTCTGAACACCAGGGGTCAGTGTGGCCGCATTCCTTGTAAAACCACTTGCAAATCTGTATTGCTGGGGCTTTAAGATCTGAAACTCAAGCTTTGGTTGGCAATTATAAATATTTTTATTAAGTGTTGAACATAAAAGTTCATAAAATATTTATGCTATATCTGACAGCTGTCAATGAAATAAACCACAGCAACGATTACTACAAACTACTGTAGAGACTACAACTACAAAGAAACATCCAATTGTAAACCCTCTGAACTGTCACAACCAAGGGAATGCAAGAGGCAGTTTATCGCCACAGGAAACGGGTGTTTTTATCACCATGTAAGTAAGGGAAATGATCTGATCTTGTTTTTGGGACAGAGTCCCAAGCAATCCCACTTCTTGCATGCCTTGTTGAATTCAGCTATACAAACACAGACTGACAGCAGTGTTGAAATAAGTGTTCACACTCTACTTAGCCAAAATGTCGTCCAACAAAAGGCCAGGACCAGAAGATTTTAAACAGGAAGAAACATCAAGTCAGGACAACAGGGCACATTTTCACACACTCTTAATGTGACTCATACATGGAAAGGATAATGTCAACAGAACTGTGCGCTGAACTAGCAAACAATGACATTTAATTTTGTATATTTAGCTTTTATTTATGGGTATAAGTCTTGGGTTTTGCCATATAAACTTACCACAGTGTCTTGGTCATACAGTTCAATAACAATAATTGGAGGGTCGTCACGGAGTTCACCAGCCTCGCCATAGAGTTCAACATTATCAAACACAAGCAACTGATCCCATGTAGGACAGAGAGTCTCATTGAGGACCTGAAATATACATACACAAACGTTTATGAATGATTCATCAATTTCGAGGACCTTTTTGTCCTTTAACCAAAAATTAAAAAACAGTAATTCTAGTTTTAAAAGTCAGATTATAACAACTTCAGACATTTTAATGTCTCTTTAATTGTTTTCCTCATATTAAAGGGTGTTGAAATGTTCTTAACTTCTCTATTTTTCAGGGAAATGGCTCTTAAACAAATTTAATGAAGAACATCAACATTTTTAATTTTGTATTCATGTGAACAATGTATAAATGAATAAATAAATACAATGACAACAAACAATTGTGGTAATTGTAATTAACATCACTGCAAACATTTTAGAAAATTGTTTAAAGTAGAGGAGAAACAATAATGTACAGTATGTGGAAAATAATGTGTTTTTTTAACTTTAAACCACATAAACACATTTCATTACACCAAATACACCAAATAATGTTCTTTTTAGCAGCATCATATGACCCCTTTAAACAGCGGTTCTTAATCCTGCTCCTCGCGATCCTCTTTTGTATGTTTCTCTTATCGCTTCAGAGGTTTGTTCCATTCTACCATAAGTGCCCTGTGAAGTGGACATAACAGCATATTCCGCTGTGATTCCAGTTCGAAAGGAGCGTATATGTTCCATTCAAAAGGCATTAAAGCACGCGAGACTTGACGATTATGCAAATCTCATGTAAGTTTTGTCTCTGTGTGAAGATGCTGCAGGCAGTGGTGTATTGCAAATCCCTGTTCTTAAGTAAAGTAAACTTCAGCCGATTTCCCATGTGCAGGGAGTAGGGAGCAATGAACACTGTGTAGGGACCATGTCATTTGGAACACAGTTCATTCATGGAGCTCTCTTCTAAAGAGCTGGTGATTTGTATCAAGTGTGTTAAACGAGAGACATGCAAAATGTGCAGAGTGGGGGACCAGGATTAAGAACTGCTGGTCTAAATGTTTATACTGTATATAAATACAAATAATACAGCAAAAACTGTAATACTGTAAATTATTATGGATTTGTTACCGACATACAAATACAGCACCCATAATATTTGTTCAGACAGCAGAGACAGACAAACCGAAAAATCCTGTATTTTTACAGACCTTGAAATGCACACTCATAACCAAAGACTCCAACACACACTCACCTCTGTCACCTGGCTGTGGGTGGAGAAGAAAACCCTTGCAAAAGGGTCAGACAGGCCACTACTGTCAGCAGCAAACAGACTGCGAGCCTGATACATGTGGGCCCTTAGCTGAAACACCTGCTTCACTACAGAACAGGATATAGAGGGTCACTTATCACATACTGTACATGCGTTAACATACATGCAACCTTCAACAAAAGCAAAAAAAAAAAAAGGACTAACCATTCATATTTAAAAAATAATAATCTTACTGTTATAAACCAGGCTGATGGGAGGAACAACTTGTATGCCTGTTCCTTTCGTTGCCTTGTTTTCTTCGAAGCCGCTAGGGAGACCACTCAGGAAGTCTTTCCTCTGTTTGTTCAACCCCAGCCACAAATACATCTCTAGTTTAGCCTGAACTGTCCAGCCAGCAGGCCCAAAGCCTTTCTTTCCGGGCAGCTATAATGAACACAAGCACCAATGCAGAATGTTACATCCATAATATCCAACCTAATTTAATTCCTTCTAACTAACATGTTTATTCAGAGGAAGAAAGACATGAAAATGGGATATAAAGTAGGAGTTACCCTGAGAAAAACAGCTTTAACTTTCCCACAGTCTTTTCCCATCTCTTCGCCAACAATTGAGTAGAGGATGTCTTTTGAGGGTATGCGGGCATACGCTATGCGTTTGTTGTTGCTAATCATCCATATGAACACATCAGGGATGCTGTGCTGGGGCTTAAAGGAAAATAAACAAGAAAACATTGAGACTGAGATGCTCAACGTGAATGGAGTAGTAAGGGGATGTGATTTCTTTTACCTCATCTGCCAGGAAACGAAGTCTGTGAAGGAAATTGAACACTAGCTTGAGTTTGTCTCGAACCGTGTTTCTCTTCACTTGTGAGCGAATAGTCTTCGCCTGCTGAGCCATACTCTCCTGTGAACAATATAACCATGCAAATTACATTAAACAACCCATCAGCAGTTCTTAATGTCCAGGCTGAGACCATATAGGGCATGTAGGCGTACCATCTCTCTCATACAGGTCTTCAGCCTCTCCTTGTCCAGCTTGGTTCTTCCGGATAGATTCTGATCTTTGTTTGCCAGTGTAACAAATCGACTTCAATTGTGGAGAATAGGGAAAAAGTCAAAAGATTGTTGATTGTGACTTGTGCTGTATATACGTTAACTTTGATTGTTCAGATTCACTTTTTCATTCTCTCACCTGCAACTTGTGCTGAGCTCTTCTAATACACCTCTAAGTCTGCGTTCTGGATAAGCCTTCTCTGTTTTTATGATTTCTTGAACGTCATTCAGACCTTCCTCCTGTTTACAAGGACAGACATGCACATGCTTAAACAGTATTATAATGTCCGATTTGACCAAAATAACCCTAAAACAACAGCTTTGAAGGAGGAGATTGACAGTTTAACAGTCAGATAGCAATTTTAGGGGGAGCCTGACCAGTTTATCTGCTAGCTTGTCCATTATATTGGAGTTGTAGAGCCGTCTCCTCTGGTCGTGCCACCAGCTCTTGATGTAAATGCAGGGTTTCTTTTCAAAGTAAGGCAAGTGGAAGTAATTTCTGTAAATGGAGCAAAATGGATAGTTCAGTTCCTAGATGCAGAGCTCAACAGTAGCTGTGATTTTGACAAACTGCATATAATTCAACTTGCCTATGAAAGTGATTTTCAGTCAGAGAATACTAACAGTGTAAAGTGTTTTCTCAAAACCATTTCTAGATAGTTTGATGACTCGATATTTCTTTGACATTTGATCATTTTCCTTTCCCTAACCTCTGACCTGTCAGTAATAACCGGTTTCATAGGAGGGGTGGACGGCACAGACGTCAAATCTCCATCATCCTCTGCCTCTTCATCGCTGGAGTTGTGGATGAGCTCAGACTCCTCTTCTTCACTCTCCCCTCCATCCTCTTTCTTCTTCTTTGCTGATGCAGGCTTGCTCACTCCATCAATCTGGTTACCATAGTTACCTAAGTGGAATTTTTTTTTATTACTGAAGCATTGCCTGACTATTTCCATATTGAAAAGTGCATGTTTTGAAAAGAGACATCACAGGTGTTTGACTTCAGCTCACCAATAGTGACTTCAAAGCTGATGGGTTTATCTCCAATTTTTCTGTCTATCATTGTGGCCTCCAAGAACGACCCAAAAAGGAAAAACTCCTCCATTTTCCCTGTGGCACTCTGATAGAAAAACAAAGTAAGATCCTTTAACGTCAAAATTACATCCAAATAGCTGTCATTGATTTTATTAACATGAAAAGTGTTAAATAACTATCTGCTGAATGGGACCGATGCAGCAGAGTGAGGAATGAACACACTATGGGTTTTTTTGTGACCTTTTATTTCACCGCATTGGGATCTCTTGCATCTTTTCTCTCAGACATGAATAGGATTTTCCCAATAGTGATCGCAAGTGTGAGCTCAGTCTGAAAACATAATTGACTTGAGATTATGGCAGCTCAGTGCTGCATTGTAACCCAGCAGGGGTTTCCTCTCAACTGATGCTATGATCTTTGATCAAATAAAACTCTCACTGCTGTCCTTAGCAGAAAATAAAAATCCATGCCTTATAAAAATGTACTTTTCTTTTCCACTGTAGTAACCATAACTATGTAACTGTGTTCCAAAATGCTTATACTAAATCTATTATGGAAGAGAGGAAATCTTCACCTTTATTATAACATGTGCTTTTCAGTCAAATCTTTTCGAACAATCAGTTGATCCACTTCCAAATACTGATCTGTATGATTTGTTCAAGAAATTGACTTCTGGTCTGGTTCTCTAGCATTGCGCTGGATGGGAAGATTGTCAGGTGAATAATGACTTCAACCATTCTGTGACACTTCAGTGGTGCTTTTTGTGTATGCGTGTGATGTTGGAGCTTCACAGTTTCAGTCCTTATTCATATTTATTATATGGATTTTTTAAAAGTTGGAATACAGCACATGGACACCATGGACTACTTTTATAATAATTTTATGATGCTTTAATGCCGTTTTCACTTTTACTTTCTGAAGAATAAAATCTCTATTTCCCTACATATTTTAATGTCACAGAAAATAATAAATGGTACAAAATGTATTCTTTTGTGTTCCACAGAAGAATGTAATTTGTTTTGTAATGAGTAAATAACTTTTTGGAATTTTTATTTTTGGTGAACTATGCCTCTAAGGAGTTCATTCACCTCCTCCTCTTCTAAACACTAAGAAAACATCACATTTTCTGTGCTAGTCCCCAGCTCTTCTGTATTATATCAACGATCACACTGTCAACATATCTTTGGCTTACACTTTTATGTCTCTATTCTTTATGTAGCTTGGATCAATGCACAGGCTTTTAAACTGCCAGGTTAGTCATGCCATGAAAGGCAGTTGGGACTATCAGCATCATATGCTTGCCTCTACATCAAGTGTAAAAACAAATCTTGTGCTTCAGTAAAATGCACTTGACAGTCAATATTTGCTCCCAAAGGCCACACAAACTCACAGACAGCTGGACTCCACATCTGCAGTGACTTTTTGTCTAAGGACACAGAGCTTGGCCTTGTAATTTCCCAGTGGGCAGCTGATATTTCGTAAAATCTGGACTGAGCTGTAATCAGTTTGTCTTCACATATGGTGCAAGGGGTAATTAATTAATTAAAATAACCAGGCCAAGATGGAATCTGTAGAGTTTTTTAAACATTGTTAAATATGAAGATTGCAGGCCTGCAGATGAGTTAGAATGAATCAGATGGCTTTCAAATAACCTGCGTGTAATGTCATGGTGTGACAGTTAAGTGTAGAATAATTTATGATTCACAGAGATTTCAGTACTGATCTCAAGAGAAATGTCACAGTGCCGTGACCCAATCTCAAAAAGAGGAAATAAGTAATCTCACCTCTGAGATGTTGGACACTGGCTCTATTTGTACCTCAGAAGAGCTCATTATTTCTGCGGAAGAGGTGTCCAGGATCTCCACTGCGATACTAATGAGGAGGCGTGCCCTGAAGGACACACCTTCCCCCAGCCCCTCGTTCAAGTCCTGGTGCTCATCCATCAGGGTGTAGTTACGGGTAGAACCATACATATTCGCCCAGGCTGGGCCCATAGTGGGCAGGAACCCTGGGGAGAGATGGAGGAGCAGTTAATTCTCTTGTTCTTTAAGAGCTCTGTTTATTTACAGCCTCCATTCAACCTGTACATTCATTAAACTGTTAGTGTTACACTGGGACAGATCGCCAGTACCTTTGTCTCCATCATTTGCGATCTTTCGTAGATCGATGAAATGAGTTCCTATGGCAACATCATTCACCTTGTCTGAATCACGGATCTGAACTTTCAGTCGCCTACACAAAGGTGGGAACATCTCGGTGAAGATTATTTGCTCATTCCAGATGGGCTCGTAGCTGCTCTTCTGAACTGATGTTTTACCCTGCACGTGTAAGGTGACATGTTAAAAAAGGCATGCATTACATGTATAATGTAATGCATATTGATCTCTTATTGAGTGTTTTCATGTGTTTCTTACTTTCTGCCCTGCAAATTGCACCAGGACATAAGGGTCCACAAGGTCCCTGTTCTCCCCGATAAAAGCTTTCTTCACATTGGCCATGATGCTGGTGTTCATTTTAGGTAGTCCCTCAGCTCTATAAATCTTAACATAAAACCGAGCCCATTGTCTCTCTGATGGAACACCCTCCGGCAAAAGAAGATTCCTGCAATATATCATAAAGAACAGACCAACATGACACTCAGATAAATAAATGAATACATTTATGAATAAATAAATAAATTTATGAATAAATAAAGCATTAGATGGTGTAGAATACAGTATGAACTTTAGTTCATGAACATCTGGGAATCTAAAGTGCACTCCAATATATAAATTCATTAATTAACTATATAAATGAATAAAAATATGAATTTTAATGTATGATATAGGTTTCTGACCCCTCTATGTCATCCTCATCTGTTTCATTGGCCTTGTGGGGAATCTTGATGTTGTCTCCTTTTCCTACGACTGCAATGTCACACTTAACGTAACCTTTGCAGCCAGCTGTGATGTCATCATGGTCTGACAACATTGCCCATTTGTGGTGGAACTGATGTTCTGTAAGATACATGCACCAACTAAAAGACTTTTTCCATCTAAGTATATCTCTTACTTATTAAGATTTCCATTATTCCATGGTTACTGACCAGATTGTGAGTAAACAGTTCCCACATCTAATTTGAAGGTGCCCACCAGAGTACCACTTCGTAGAAGGTTTTTAGAATGTATTACCTTAATTTTAGCATGAGAGAAGAGCAGAAGTACAACATAATCATCTGCTCTTTTCAATGGGTTTTCATGGAGGTTTGTTATAATTTACATTTACATTTACGTTTAGTCATTTAGCAGACGCTTTTATCCAAAGCGACTTACAAATGAGGACAATAAAAGCAGTCAAAACTAACAAAAGAGCAACAATATATAAGTGCAAATGACAAGTCTCGGTTAGCCTAACGCAGTACACGTAGCAAGGTGTATATATATATATATATTATACACACACATAAACACACACACATACACACACACACACACACACACACACACACACAAAGAAAAACAAGTAGATAGAATAGAAAAAATAGAAAGCTAGTGTTTGTTTTGTTTTTTGTTGTTGTTTTTTAAATAAAAAAAATAAAAAAGAAGATAAATATAGATAAAGTAGAATTA
>NW_015661612.1:523915-528805 GCF_001515625.1 Sinocyclocheilus rhinocerous | reverse complement strand
ACACACACACATATACACACACACACAAAGAAAAACAAGTAGATAGAATAGAAAAAATAGAATAGAAAAATATAAAAAAAAATATTTTATAAAAAAAAGATAAATGTAGATAAAGTAGAATTAAAATAGAATAGAAAGTGCTAGAGTTAGAGGGTCAAATAAAGGTGGAACAGACTTGTTTTTAGTCGTTTATAATATGTATAATCATATGCTGAAAGTGTGAACAAAGGCTTAATCTACTCACTGATATCTTCAGGATCTTGTCTAACATGACATCTGGAGGCACATGGAAGTCAAAGACAAAGTACTGTTGGTAGATAGAGAAAAATACTGAAATGAAGTATCTGGATATGAAGTTTATAAAATGAGGTTGTTCATCATTTCAAACAATGTGGTGGATTTAGGCATTATGTAGGTGTTGAAACAGCAACTATCATAAAAAAAACTACAAAATAATCTGTTTTTCCAACTAAAATGAGATGATGCTTGCAGTTGTAATCCTATACATTAGGCCATGAAACTGTCTGAAATGACAAAATTCCTTTGCTCAGATTTTCAGCAATGTGAATATAACCTCATTGTAGTAGGGACAGTTTGTGGACTCCTTCATCGATGTATACTTCTTCTCCTCTCCAATTTCCACACAAACCACAGGATCCATGTTCAAACCAACCAACTGACGGGCCTCGATTACTGTAACACTGATCTGAAAGACATTTTAATAGGCATATTATAAAAATAAAATAAATGAAAAATAATATATTTGGGGAAAAACATACAGGATATAAAACACTGAGCTGGTATGTGTCTTAGATGCAGATTAAGACTGAAGAGGCTGTATTAACGTGGGTGTGGAATGTGTTACGCATTTATTACTGTAGAGGGCTAATTAGTCAAGTTTGCTTCAGGCAATCAAATGACAAATGAGCTACAGTATTCTACTGGATCACAGACTCATAAAGTACACATCTGTGGCTGCATATGGACAAATAAACAAAGCCAAACTTAGTCAAGAGAAGGAAAATCATAACATTTGTAATTTTAGTTTTAGCTCTTAAGTCAGCAGAGCCATCTAATTCAGATTTGCACAGTTCGAATGAACTACCAAATTGCACTCTCTCTCTCTTATTTTCCTTACATTGGTGTGGTCTTTATTACACTTCAAAGTTACATTTTTATGAAACACATTTAAGCAAATAAACTACTCTCCGCAAAATAACAGAAGCTGGATTCCAGAAGAATGCAGACAATAATACTGCTTATTGCTGCAGTGATGTATTCTGCAAGCGGGTCCCAAAAGTTAATGTCAGAGAAAGACAGAAAGCAAAGAGTTTCCAACCTCCAGCAAAATATGAACTGTTAGAGATAAAGAAAAAATGTAACAAGACCTAAAAACACTTACACAGCACACATGGGATATATGGATTTCCTGCTTTTAAAGGAATTATACAGTGCCAGTACTGAAACAAATTTGCAATTCAACTGTTCAACACAACAGCCATGCAGAGGACAATTAGAAAGTAAACATCAAAGGCTTCTCTGAAACACTGAAGCTCAAAGCCGATGTTGTTTATTTGGAACGGCTATGTACACTCTAAAAAATGCTGGGTTGTTTCAACCCAACTTTGGGTCAAATATGGACTAACCCAGCTGTTGGGTTAAATTTTTTAATTAAAATTTTAACCCAAAAGTTGGGTTAGTCCATATTTGACCCACATTTGGGTTGAAACAACCCAGCATTTTTTAGAGTGTATATTCAGGGCTTTGAGTAGAACTACTCAAGGATAAATGCCACTAATTTAATGTCTGGTTGGCAATTCAAGGCCTGGAGTTATTGTCTTTTGGAATGTGGGAATGTTATTGAGGTCCCCTTCCTTTCTCTGTGTTCTTTCGTCTCTCTTACCTGATAATCCACAGGACGCCCTGAACTGGGCTCCATCTTAATGTCAGGCTTTGATCTGAAAAACAAAACGTGAAGATCAAACTTCATAAAACACATTTAAACTAGAACTGTCAATTGATTAGTCATTTTAATCAAATGAATTACATGAAATATTAAATCAGGGCTCTGTTGTGGATAAAATTAAATAAAATAAAAAGTAAAATAAAATACCAACATGCATACTTTAAACTCAATAAACTGCTCTTACTCCTCAAAATAACAAAAATTGATTTTTAAAGAAAAAAAAACAAGCACTCAGAAAAAGAAATACTGAAGGTGACCTTTTCAAAGGATGTGAACAGATAAACTTCAAAATGTGAAAGTGTACTGCTTTAAAAATACACCATGTGCACATCAGATATGTGACCTTTTGTTGGAGACATTAGTGGTAACTGCAGTAACAGAGGCCAGTGAGATGGTATCATGGTCGACCCCACCGCCCAGACGCATGACCTTTCGATCCAGATCTTCTGCATCCAAAATGGCAGGATCATCTGCACACAAGAGCACCGCTGAGTTGATATTGCATTTGAATTTTATGATTCTTTTTTCTTTCCTATTCACGTCCAATGTAAAATCTCCTGAAGCAAAACCAGTCGAGAACCAGTACAAGAAGTACAAGAAGTTCAAGAAGTACAATTAAGGTTAAGGTAATAAAAGTTCAATAAACTTGAGCTATAATGTGCTTTCAGCACTAAATTGATCCAAAATGCAGACACAAAATTTAGTAAGCTAAAAACCATTGCAGTTTGTTTATTTTCCTCTCTCAACAAATAAATAAACGCAATTACCTGTCTTGTAAAACCAGCTCTCTAATGATCAGCAATATTTACCTCCTTTTTTGTGGTCATCTTTAGAGATGCGTGTCTTGCCCAGTTTCATGGCTGAAAACACTCCTTTTCCTGTCCTATAGTATAAAACAAACAATTAGATGGGTATGAATGAGGGAAAAAAGTGACAATATTTGCACTGTGATTCAATTTTAAATCATCTCTACCTCTGGGCCTCCCAAACACTGAATAATTTATACCAGTTTAAACTCATAAATATGATTATGTTACATAGATATTGTATAAAAAGCAGTGAACCATCTGGATACATTTCACGATAAAATTAATTATTAATACATAAGGCTTACACATAGGTAGTGCAAAGGATAGATATTCAAGTATCAGAATGATTCCCATATACAAATGTTTGATCTACAGGTCAAGCATGGCAGGTTTCCCATGATGGAAAATTTCTGTGATATTTATCACTCAGACGAGACACTCGTTTCAACAGCGAGACCCCACTCACAATAGCCCCAGTGGCGTCCAATTACTCTGCACTGATATTATGGTGATTAGATATCAGTTCACCTACAAAGGCCTGATGATGTCACAGGCTGGCTGGACAAATAACGGTCCTTAATTATTCAACACGATGGGCACAATTCTCCAATTAGCTGTGATCTGTGGATATAGATACTTTCTAAGGACAAGATGAAAGATTTCCAGACCGTTTTGTCCCTTTATTTCCTTTGAGCATTTTAAACAGAGAGAAAATGTATCAAGATCACACTGACATCACATTATTTGGATGCATGACGTAAATCACCTGTCAAGAAAGTACTGATTATGCAAATGCAGATACTTTTAAAAAAAAACTCAAACATTATTCTATAATTTAGTCATTTTTTGCATCTCAGTCTTATGATGGAAGCACACCCTCTAAAATCTGTTTCTTTGAATCACTGCCATTATCTCGAAGTGACACTGAAGTGAAAGTCTTCAGAGCTTGTTTTTTAAGCTTCTATTCATTAATAGAAATGAATAAAGATCAGAAGTTTTTTTTTCCCCCAGAAGTCCAGCAATTCACTTTTTAAAGGTGAACTATTCAGGAGTCAAACACCCCTCATACTCAGTCAAACAAAGTTATATCAAACAAATGAGTGTTAATATGAAATCAGAGTATAGAAATTTCATCATATGCATCAGGCATGTTTTTTAAGTGCACCAGGTCACAAACATTTTTTTTAAATATATCTTCTTCTTTGGTCATGCATAAAGTGATGTATATACACACACATTTAACACAAGCAACACAAGTCAAATTAAGCTTTGAAAAAAAAAACATTTCTTATTAAGCAAGTTTAGTTTACAAGTTTATGAACTGCACAACAGAACAAACTCACTCACACATACAGGATACTCACCACACTCTGACAACCACCAAAAACGAACCAAAAGAGAAATGTGTGTGCTGAGCCACCCAGGGTAGAAAATAAGGTATTCCTGACTAGTGTACTATATGTCCATTTTCAGTTGCTAGTCCAGATCCAAGCAAAACACACAGGCAAAGAGACACTTCTTAGACTAAACGGGATGTCCACAATAAGGGAGAACTTGAGATGATGACCAGGTATGAGTGAAAAAGTAACAGGAGAATATGTGACCTCACACACACACACATAGACACATAATAATACACACCCACATTCACTCACTCTCACTCTCTTACAGATGTGTCTGATATAATTACCTATATAAAATAAAGTAAAAATTATAAATCTAATAAATGTTTCTTGAGGAGCAATTCAGCAAATTAGAATGATTTTAAAATTAGAACTTGAAGGATCAATTGACACTGAAAACTGGATTGACTGATGAAAATTCAACTTTGCCATCACAGGAATTAATTACAAATAATTGTAATAATATTTCACAACAGTACTGTTTGTGCTGTATTTTTTTTTTTTTTATTAAAAATAAATACAGCATTGGTGAACATAAGAGCCTTCCTTCAAAACCATTAAAACATCTTACTGACCCCAAATGTTTGAATGGTAGTAAGTATATATATATATATATATATATATATATACTTACTACCATTCAAACATTTGGGGTCAGTAAGATGTTTTAATGGTTTTGAAGGAAGGCTCTTATGTTCACCAATGCTGTATT
>NW_015661612.1:517128-522909 GCF_001515625.1 Sinocyclocheilus rhinocerous | reverse complement strand
TATATATATACCGTATATATATATATATATAACAAATGCGCTTGGGTTATCAGATTATGCAAATAAACTGTAATTATAAAAGGTTATTAACCTCAACAATGTCCTCTTGGGGTCACCACAAAAAAATAAAAATATAACATAAATATATTCAAATATACATTATAACACTCCAGTCTATGTTTGGACTTTCACTTGGACATTACCTATGATTAGAGTGGACAAAATCAAGAAGAAAAGACTGGATTGTATCTAGACATGATAAGGTAACCTAACACTAATTAGATGATTTTTAGAGCGTGATGAGACCAGCTCTGTTTAATCAAAGGCTTCACTTCAGCAGTCAAGGAGAAATAGGCAACCCACAGATACGAAACGACAACACAAACAACAGCGGTTCTGGGGGTTCTTTGGGATTTGTTGGAGCTAATTCTGTGCCACATGAAATAGCCTGACAGTAGGTCTACCTGTATATACTGTATGAAGGCCAGACTTTCAGCACTAACCTGTTAAGTCTAGATACTGTAGGGTGTTCAGTAAATCATCAGTCTGAAGGACAGCGTTTCTACAGAGAACAAAGCCAGAGTCTCAGATTGCGCTCTGAGCTAAACTCCTTATGCCTAGGAGAAGGACATTTGTGGGCACTGTCAATCAATGAAGCACTTGAGATAAATAAATAACATTTAATTCCATCATTAAATGCCAAATGCTGCACTTTTATTGGCTTTCATATAGTCTATCTCAGTCTATCTACAGTATATTGAATGGACCATCTGATGTTTTCTTAAGTGAAACCTTTGCAAAAACGACAATCCCACTTTAATAAAGAGTTTAATTCCCCCAGTTTACTGAGGAGTGACCTTTGCATTTAATTTAGTGTGTGGGGGTGAGATCAAGTGACATTCTAGATATTAGGAGTGATGATGCTAAACTGCTATGCACAAAAAAGTCACTGATCCAAAACCAATTATTCTAAACCCTATTTAAGAATTATGACCTGTACCTGTAACATAATACAAACAATACAACAACTGTCAACACAATATGAAAAGAGAAAACATGACACCTGGGAGAGAAATGTGAAAGGCACTTCATTTGTATTTGCTTGAGGCATTCAGACGTGATGGAATATGAGCACACATAAATATATTCAAATCCTCAAATGTGGCATACTGTAGTACGTCAAGACTACACAAAAAGTTAGAGTAAGACTGAACATAAATATCGCTGAAAAGTTTGGGGTCAGTAAGATTTTGTCCTGTGTTTGAGTCTCTTATGCTCACCAAGGCTCCAATTATTTGATCAAAAATACAGTAAAACAGTAATATTATGAAAAATTATTAGAATTCAAAATAACTGTTTTTATTTATTTGAATATATTTTTAAATGTAATTTATTCCTGTGATGGCAAAGCTGAATGTTTAGGAATTATTACTCCAGTCTTCAGTGTCACATGATTCTTCAGAAATCATTCTAATATACTGATTTGGTGCTCACTAAACATTTTTTATTATTATCAATGTTGAAAACATTTTGCTGCTTAATATTTTTGTGGAAACCATGATATATATATATTTTTTAGGATTCTTTGATGAATAGAAAGTTTAAAATAAAAAAAATAAAAAAATAAATAAAAATAAAAAATTAATTTAAAAAGTTTTTAAAAAATCTAAAAACAGCATTTATTTGAAATACAAATATTTTGTAACATTATAAATAGCTTTACTGTAACTTTTGATCAATTTAATGCATCCTTTCTGAATGAAAACTATTCATTCTTCCCCCAAAACTTTTGAACAGTAGTGTAAACATATAAATGCACCACTTGAACTAATTTATTCATTTTACAGATCACTTCTGCACCCTTCAGTAATGTGTTCAAACTAAACAAACACCTCATTGTATCTAGCAACAACAGCTTGATGTAATTTGTTGTCATTTTCTCTAATTGTGCATGTGTGTGATCATGTATCCTTACTATAATACACAAAACATTACAACTAAAATCAGTGTATCAATTATGTATCGCTCAAACGCTTGGGAGGCCTTGGTGTCTGAGGCTAGTTTCTCTAGCCAAAAAACTGAGCTGAAACAGAAACTCATGCACGTTTTTTGTCAAATCATTAATCAGAACAAAGTTGTGGGGTAACATACAGTAGTCTAGTATTAACATCATTATTTTTTCCCTCTGGGTCACTCTAAAATTATAAATATAGATAGATCAGCTACTTCAAATTTAAACAATTTAACAGTTTAAACACTATTCAGCAGAGGCATGAATACACTGAAGTGTTTGTTTTAATATGAGTTTCCTTTGTATTTTTGTCATGTTTTTTCATGTTACAGCAATGCGTAAATGAATAAGAAGCACATTTCTGTTTCATTAATGCGACTCTCTATTAAAGTAATTAATTATTAAACAATGAGCGTCTTTGAACTTTTGTGCCCTAGTTTCTAAAGTGAATGTGGGGGTTCAATGTGACAGTTTTATGCAAAAAGGAGGAAAGAAAAACAAAAGAATGGAGCGATTGAGGCTGAACATTAGACAAAGACAGCGAACTTAACCACTAGAGTAATGCAACAGCTCTAAAGTGACAAACATCCCTGTGCAAATCCCTTTATTCTGTAAAGTTTCATTTGACTGCAAGCTTTTGCCTGTCGTTACACCAGGCTCAAGAGAATAACACTCATGCTCTTACAAACTTACAAGCAGCAGGCTTAAACAATGAATCTGATCTGAACTGGCAATTCTAACAGCTTAAACCAACCTAAGGTGGTTAGCTAGTCTAAGATAATTTAAACCAGTTTATCTGGTCTTCAAGCTGGCATTAGGTTTCGCTATTCAGCCAAAACCCCTCTAAAACCATCAAAAAGGACCGGCATAAATAGCTGAGCCAAGCTGTGTGACCAGTGAACCACCTCAGGCCTGATTAAACTGTTGTTCCCCCCAGCAGGGTGGTAATTTCTGCTTTACTAAACATGAAAGCACCTCTTCTAGTGCTGAAGATAAACATGCAATGTCCTTTATATGATAATGATGTTGCACACAAAAGGCTGATAGAAGCTGGATGGTCCAATTGAGGTATCAAAAGCTTTATCAAGCTGGTTCAGTGTTGCAGGTGCTTTTTGTGGCGCTCTTCAAATAGCATGTAAAATAAAATGAACAAAACCCTGGTAAAATTTAGATACATCACACATTTACAAGTCCAATAGTAATGCAAATCCATCACAGTCATTTAAATTTAGCCTTGGATACAAGCCACACCTAGTCCAATACTGGGAAAAGGATTTACCTGGATTTTGGCATGAATTAAACTGATCATTAAGCTGATACTATCTTCAACTAAGTCACAACAAACACAGTCTTCGTAAACAAAAGTCCAGTCAATGAGACAGAACTGGACATATTTAGTCAGGGCAGCCCTGCAATTCACAGGATGCATTGCCTGATGCAAAATAAAATAGACTAACATCAATCAGTGTTTCTTGCGAATAATAAAATGTGTGGTTTTTTTTTGTATTAGGCATTCTATTTCCTGCAACTGCCCATGGACACTGGACTGTTACAGTATATACAGAATATCTGAGTATGCAAAGCACAGTTTCAGTGTAAGTTCAAGTAGGAAGACTCGTGACTCTATAGGGAAAGAAACAAGAGTGAAAGAGAAAAGCTAGAAAGAGATCAAGCAGAAAGATCGAAGAGAGAGAGGTGGAGATGAGAGAGGTGTCTTAGTCATTAGAGAGGACTAGCAGTTACTTCAGATCAGAAGTTTCACCATGTCCCACTGGGTCCCAGCAACTTCAGCCGTACAACAAACACACACACACACTTTCTTCATAGAGAAACTAAAAAAAAACTCACACACTTTTAAAAGTAAAACTGTACAACTAAGACTTGTAATCAATAATGAAACAGCACCAGGAATGAGGTTCAAGTTAGGACAGCGGGATACATTATTAAAAATGTCAATGTCAAGTGACCTAAAAACTCTGGAAACCTTTTTTTAATTACTTAACATAACAATTAACATGACTACATAAGGTTAAAATAACTTTTAAGTGTCTAAATGAAATATCTTTAAAGATAATTGTTCAGTTTCCAGACTGTTCCAGACATTTATAAATAGATACAAAAATACATACATTTTGTAATTAATATTAATTCTTCAAAGTGTTAAAGACGCTAATTGGTATAGAATGCAAAGTAGCAGTAAAGCCAGACTCTTAAAATTATATTCAGTTCATAACTAGGAAGAAACTTAGAATGAAAAAACATAGGCTCAAAGTTTTCAAAGAGTCTCAAGGTCTTTGAAAGAGTAGCAAACTTTTTGTGTGAGCTCTAAAGTCATCTATAAAGCATGAAAGACAGTGGTTTTGTGCGCACTCCTTCTGGTCAGAAAAAGAAAATATGCTGTATCAGGTCTCCATATGCATTGCTTGCTTGCAAGTGTGCAGAAAGGAGTGGAGAAAAGAAATGGACTTTTCTGGTGTGTATGTGTGTGTTTGTTTGTCTGAATTAGAAACCGTCATCTATCCCAACTATGCAATGCATAATAAACTTTCATATCACATCCTATTTATTCCAACCTGAACGATTCCTTCTGTCTTCGCCGCTCCCTGTCTCTTCTCTTTTACTCCGTTAAATAATGCTAAATTAATATATGCTAAAGTTGCTGTATTAATAATAGCTCTCTAACAAGAAATTATCCTGAATGAAGATAAGGCCCATATTCAGAGGCAACATGAACAGAGTAGCATATAGACATAAATTGTCTCAAACTAGAAGCATCACTTTATATTATGAGACTGAATCCTGAGTGAAGACATAAGAAGTCACAATAATATGGAAAATTTGAAGTTTAAATGAAATAGATTGTCTTCATAGAGATTTACTTGAAATAAAAAACGAGTAAGCAAGCAAAGGTAATCAGATAAACAGCTCTCATAAAACACTTGCTAAAGAGAAAACAAAGAAAGATTTGAAGGAATACTTGAATTCCAGAATAACTATTTGTTTCAATAACAATATGATTTATTGGTTGAATACTTACTAAATTAAATGGGGCTTTCAAAACAATCCAAAACCACCTACAGATCTCTTGTGGCTGCTTTAATTTACCTAGTAGTAACTTTAAACAACTTTCCCGATATAGATTTTTCTAGCAGTAATCATAAATATGCATCAGTATGTAAACACATCCACACAGAAACACTAATGGTGCCCACGCACAAACCATGATGGAGTACGCTTGTGTCTGTGTATGGTTATAGCAAGGGTGTGTACTCGAGTCACACGACTCGAGACTTGACTCGGACTCGAGTCCCAAATTTGATGACTTGCGACTCGACTTGACATAATTAAAGAAGACTTGAGACTCGACTGGAGTAATAACACAACTTACGACAAAAGAACCGAGATAAGAAAAAAAAAATGACATGATTCGTCTAGTAGCGATCTCCGCTCGTGAAAAGCGCTGCCCTGCCCGTTTGATCTCCGCCCAGTAGGGACGCGGAGCGGGCATGAGAAACGAGAGGCGCGACCGCGATCACTGGAACTCGCCTCATCATCACCGTGACTGCTGCTGCATCCCGCCACGACCCTCGCACTCTGCCAACTCGATGTGCTTTAATTTTCATTTTTATTTGGAATAAACACCTCTGAGACCGGTTTTTGTCAGATCTCCACTGTTTTTGTTCGATCAGTTACATATTTTATTTGCATGTGCATTTTATTTTATTTAAACCTCCATTAAGTTTAAAGTTAATCCATAATCGAGATTTAAA
>NW_015661612.1:516810-516987 GCF_001515625.1 Sinocyclocheilus rhinocerous | reverse complement strand
TGCCTCCACCCGGCCGCCGGTGGCAGCGCCTCAGCCCGCTCGTCGCCGAGGGCGGTCCCCGGCCGCCGCCCCCGCTCCCGTGCAGCCTCCACAGCAGCCTCCAGCAAAAATGCGCCGAGGAGCCGGTCGCAGGGCAGCCGCCCCGCCCGTCCAGGCCCCCGCCAGACCTGGTGGTAA
>NW_015661612.1:500636-516459 GCF_001515625.1 Sinocyclocheilus rhinocerous | reverse complement strand
TATATATATATATATATGTAACACCATGGTCTTGTTAAGCACGACATTGCATGTCTCTATACTCACTTGACTGAACTTGACAAATATAATAAATAGGCAAGAATACTTAATCTAATTTCCTCCTCATTATCTTCTTCATCACTATTATCATCACAGAATTCTCTGTGCCACTGCATACAGAGGATGATGATGAGGGTGATTGTTTTAACTGAGGCTGGCTAAGATGACACTTACTTGCGGAATGTGGGAATGCCGTGGATAGATCGTCCAGGTGACGTCCCGGAGCTCTGGCTGCGTCCAGAAAGTAGACTGTCTGTTTCAAACTGGAAAGTTCCATCACAGTCATCTGGAACATCAAGGAATTCACCATCGCTCCACACCTTCACACTCCCATCCATGGTCTGATATTTGATCTCTATGGAAATACTTGTCTGAAATACAAAATGATAAATAAAAAACATAATAATTTAAAATAATTATACATATTTATGTAAAAAAAAATTGATATGCAGATTATGCACAGTACATATTTATTTCACTTTTTTACTTGTCTTCAGGTGGACTACTGAATATAACATAACATAACATAATAAAATAAAATACAAGAACAAACGTTTATTATCTATTATTGAAAAACCTGAAATATACGTATATCTTTTTATTTAAAATATGTTCTGC
Source organism: Sinocyclocheilus rhinocerous (assembly GCF_001515625.1). NCBI lineage: Eukaryota > Metazoa > Chordata > Actinopteri > Cypriniformes > Cyprinidae > Sinocyclocheilus > Sinocyclocheilus rhinocerous. The sequence goes on along the minus strand of NW_015661612.1, from coordinate 515,781 downwards.
ACAAAACAGAAATTAAGTACTAAGTAAACCTTAACTAGTTCACAGGTTTCACAAGCAATTAAGACATTTGTCTAAACCTGACTAAGCTGAAGAAGGTATAGGTGTTAGAGTTAAGTGTTAGGGTTAGGGTCATGCTAACCCATGTGGCAGTATCAGTCTGTCAGCATCAGTTACCCTTTCCTTCTCATGTTTACAAACTCATTAGAAGGAACAAGGAACAATTTAGCCTCAGTCCAACTTATCCCTGTCAACTGCCTGACGGTCACTTCTCCCAAGGGCACATGTCATACAAAAGGGGGAACCTGAGACCTGCTGCAACTTTACTTAGATATAACCCCTGCTTTAATTAACCAAGACAAATTTCACGCTTTGCTGATGTCTCATCTCAACAGAAAAAAAGAAATGAATAAAAATAAATAATCAGTTTTATAGTTTTTGCAGAGTATTAGTAAGTACAAGTGGACCATCAAAGACTAAGAATAAAAGTAGTACAATTTGTTACAAGTTGCAAAAATCATAAAAATGTTACAATAATGTTAAGTATTGCTCTGAGTCGAGTATGAAATAGAAATGGAGGAGAAACATCTGACACAGCGTTACTCAACGCTATGTGAATAGTTTAGATTGACTTTTCTTGGTAATGCAACCAATAGAATATGTGTTTCTCTCATTTTAGAAAGTTTTTGTTTTCCTATCCACAATATTTTAATTTAGTTTGAGGTTTTTTAATTTAGTTTTTTAGTTTGCATTGCCCTAAGCAAGATAAAAGATGACCAAGGACCAGCCAGTGATCACTATGCATTGTGTTGCATAACAACCTTGACAATTTAATAATAACTCCTTCTGTGTTGTGCTGTGAAAAAAAAAAAGTCAGGGTTTGAGTGGCATGAGGGTGGGCAGATAATGACAGTGTTTTCAGTTTAAAGCAAATAATTTGTGGAAGATCAAAATTTAACACATTTAGGCAAATGCAAATGAATGAATAATAATCCACTTAGCTTAAAAATGTTTAAAAGGAGCAATGACCAAACTATTTTGTTGGTAAGATCTTGGCTGAAAATGCAGCAGATCAGCAATCAAAGGTGTCTTAATAGAGAAAATCATTTTAATTTTAACACCTCCACCTAAACCGAGATTTTATTTAATCAAGCAATTAATTATCCTAACACAGATGAGCAGGACCCATACAGAAATCAACCTGCACATGATGGTGGATATCACAGAAAAAGAGAAATAAAACTGAACAGTCCTCTATAGCCTCCGAGTAGACCTGTAACCATGACAACAACATTTTTGTGCAAGTTTAGCAAAAAACAGACCCCTGTGGTGAAATATGTGAATGGATGTTTTTGTGAGTGTGTGTGTTATATGAAAAAAGAGCATTTCTGATCTGTCAGACCAGAACATAAACATGCACACACACACTGCCTGCGATCCTCACGTCTCACCCGTATGGCTGTGTTATTGTCGTCAATAAGAGTGTCAGACACCTCCAAGTGACCCTCCTCCACCACCTTCTGCAGAACCATGCGGAAAGTGCCAATTAACCTGCAAACACAAAAAGATCAGTCAGACAGCTGTGTTTAACAACAGTCTAACACGTTCCTTCACTCACTTTGGTCCAGCCCAATGCGCACTGAACTTAAAAGGGTGGTTTGGTCACAGTGAGGGAGATACACTGTGACAACTACAAAGACAATGAAAAATAACAACACTGTGAGAAACACACTCACACACACACAAATAGACTCTATACATGAAATAAAATATTAAAGTATGTAAAGCTGAGATGGATATCATGAACTTCAAAGACAATATCTTTACGGCTTTTTTAATATCTATTTTTAAACTTTATAAATTTACTGCTACTGTTATTAGCAGTCAGCCATGTTTAATTATACTATTGTTTAAAGTTGGTAATATTTTTGAAAGCTGCATTTATTTGATCAAAAATACAGCAAAAACAGTAATATTGTGAAATATTATTCAATTTAAAATAACTTATCTATTTTTCTATATTTTAAAACATAATTATTCCTGTGATGACGACAGGCGAAGTTTTCATCCTTTAAAAATCCTATAGAAATCATTCTAATATGCTGATTTAGTGCTCAAGAAAATTTACTATTATCATCAGACTTGAAAATGGTTGTGCTGTTTAATTATTTTGTGGAAGTTGTAATACATTTCTCCAGGATTCATTGATAAATAGAAAGTTAAATCATCTTTACAAGATTATTATTATTATTATTATTATTTATTTATTTATTTTTAGTTAGGAAACAGCCTTTAACAGCATTAGTTATAAAAAAAATTGGGGAAATACTAGTAAATTGGCTGTACTGTTAAAAAAATAACATTATTAAATTCGTATTTATTGTTTAATCAATACTGAATACTGTCCCCTCTATGAATAATGTATACATTTTCCAATAAAAACGAAGTTTAATTTCTTTATTTCAACAAGAAAGCTGCAATCTCTCCAGCCACACAAACACATGCTTTATACGTAACCACAATGTCTGTCATGAGTTTAGAAGCACACAGACGCACAAATCAAGACATAAGAAGATCAGCAAACACATGGGCGATAGTGATGTGTCTTTGTTCTGTGATCTGATTGTTAACTCAACTCTCTATGAAAACTGATAGGCAGTGAACCAAAGCAATCAGAAGCTCTGGACTGACCAATTAAACGTCACATGTAGTTAGAGTACACACACTCTCTCTTGTCTATTACTGCATCACTGTCAGGAAGAGAAAGACAGGCGGGTCTATCCATGTAGTCAGTGAATATGATGAGAAAACACATTCAACCACCCTAAACCGCTAACATTTTTAGCACCTGCCTCTGAGGTACAGCTATATTCAAATGTGAATTGACACACTCAACACCATTGTTCAGCCAGAAGGACTCGATAAAGGGAAAAAAGACCATTGTGATTGATATGTGCCCAGTTCAGTGGTGAAATAATGACTTTTTGACTGTCACTGAACTGTATGCATCCACGGGTGAATAATTCACTGATCCTGGATCAGGTTCTGGCTCCCGATCAACTTTTCTAAAGACCCCACATACATTATTGATCCCCTGAACAAACAACAGACAATTGACTTTCATCTGCTCCATAATTTACTGCGTCCTGCCTTGTCAAGTCACTAGTCTTTTGTTGTAGCGGTCAGAACTAGAGAATTCACAACCATAAATACCCATATTTGGTAAGGTAATGTAAATGTAAGGTAAATGTAAAAAAAAACATGTTTTTCAAGCATTACCCAACTACCAGTTTTTCCCAAATTGCTTTCCAACATTTTTACCCCGTTCATTTCCTACAGTATACTAAAACCATATGACACTGTCAAGTTGATTTCTGATGTTCCGATCTGTGTTCTAAATAATAATTGTAACCAGTTTTGACTTCATTTTACTACTTTACTGTTTTTAATATTATTTTTACCGTTATTGTGAAGGCCATAACCACCACAGACATTGAGTAGGACATATCGTAGCAGGGACATATCTAATACCAAGGAACTGCCGAGAAGGAGTTTTCACTTTGTTAGCGAGTAATATAATGAGTGGCCTTGGAGACAGAATTTGAAGCTTTTCTGCATATTCGCTGTAGTTGTCATCAGTAGCAGATCCTGATATAGAGCAGCAGTGCTCTCTCCTGCACAGCACTCTCTTCCAGTGATATTACTAATTTAAATGCATGAAAATGCAGACCAACATCTGATATACATCCACTGACATAAAGCATTACATGTCATTGGATTCAAACCCAGGCTTACTTCTAAACTAACTCCCTACTACTTTTTAAACACGGTGAGTATTTAAAACATACACATACTTCTGTTAAAAAAAGTTTGGGGTTCGGTAAGATGTTTAAATGTCTCTCTATCTACTGTTCTCTCTCTTTGAATGTCTCTCTATCTCTTTGATTTCATTTGATCGAAAATACAGCAAATTATTATTACAATTTAAAATAATGTTTTAAATTTTAAGATATTTTAGAATGTAACTTATTCCCATGATGGCAAAGCTGGATTTTCACCAGCCATTACTTCAGTCTTCAGTGTCACATGATCTTTCAGAAATCATTCTTATATGCTAATTTGGTGCTCAAGTACCGCAAATGTGATGCATTTTTTCAGAATTCTTTGATAAATCAAGTGCAAAAGTGCAATTATCTGAAGCAGAACACTTTGTAACATTACTGTCTCTTTTGATTTAATTGATTTCTTCTCATATTGACTATAATTGCAGGACGGTGTCTCTGTTCAGCTGTGTTCTATTAATTACCCTTGTATTTAAGTTCCTGCCTGTTCAGTTTCCCTTTTGTCTGGTCTACTTGTTACATGGATGTGTTTCCTGCTGTCTTCTGTGTTTATGTACCCTGTGTTCCATGGATTAAAAACTCAGTCTTCAGTGTCACATGATCTTTCAGAAATCATTCTTATATGCTAATTTGGTGCTCAAGTACCGCAAATGTGATGCATTTTTTCAGAATTCTTTGATAAATCAAGTGCAAAAGTGCAATTATCTGAAGCAGAACACTTTGTAACATTACTGTCTCTTTTGATTTAATTGATTTCTTCTCATATTGACTATAATTGCAGGACGGTGTCCTATTAATGCCTTTGCAGAAATCTACAATGTCACCACCTGGTGGTCAGTTGTTCATGAAATAACAACAGCAATGCTGAATGAATCTTCCCAAGGCTAGGAAATCTTCATCTCTAATGTATAACCTTTAAGTCTTGCATAAAGAAGATAGAGTTTCTGAGCTACACATCGGTCTCACACCTGGTGTTTTGTCCCGACCTACTGAGTTTGCAAAGCTCAAGATATCACATGGTGTTTGTCGATATAGTCAGCTACAGTACGTAATGCATATGATGGATAGAAATTACATCTGTAAATAACAAACAAATAGCTAATGAGCTGCGTGGTTGACATATGTCACAATGGCATGTGAATTATTCAGCAGATGCTTTTCTTATACATTGTAATCTATTCACAGGTGTCATTGAGACCACAATAGATATCTGTGAACTTAAAACAATGCCTATGATAACACAAAACAAAGCGCTGACCATTGATTGCAAACCATAATTAAATTAACTTAATAGTCGTGGTAGATTTTTCTACTGGCGCCCACGACAGCTGTTGATTTACTTAGTCACGTCGATGTAGCCAGACCTGTTGAAATGGAACTGACTTAGATTGGAAGAGACATCAGATTCACTCACAAGCAAGAGCAACAGAGAATCTGTTAACACCACTGCAACCTAACATCTCAACTCAATCTAGAATCTGATGTATTCTAGAGAAACGTCAGGAAGTTAACCATATATACAACTACACACACTGACGTCTGCATCAGCAGGAGTGTTACACCATTCAGGACACAGAATTTACACGTCATTCAGCATTTCTTCAGAAAAAGAGCAGTGGGGGAAAAACTTCACAGACTGAATACTGACAGGTACAGGTACAGGTACAGGTACAGAAAAAAAAAACAGGAGCACTGCATTCCATCAACAAGTTTCTAGAAAATACTGGAACTGGAACTGATAGGGTGGACCTCAATCCTGTGTCTGCTCTCTCACTCATATCTCATGAATGTTATAACGTGTAAATTAGAATACACATTATAATAAATGTAATAAACTAATAATTAAAATGACTTTAATACTGCCACAAGAAAATATTAAAACATTATAATTAAAACATATTAATTTAGTTATAAACCTGAAGAGAAACATTCAAATCATTGTTTTAAAAATTATTTTTAATATCTAAAAATTCAAAATAAATACAAACTGTGCGGGGAAGGAGAGACAAACACTTTACTTAAAAATAAACAAATGAAGTGTTCAGATACAAAAGCCTCAGAGTGCCATCTGAAATTTTCTTCTAAAATTAACATTTTTATCAAGCTCCTATGTTTAGGTTCAGTAATTTTACTTTAATGGCAATGTATAGGTCATTTTCTATGCCATTAAAGTGAAATAAATTAACATAAATATAGGAGTCTGATAAAAATGCTCATTTTAGATTAAAATTTCAGACGACACTTAAGAGGCTTTTGCATCTGAACTCTTCAAATATACTAAATATATAAAATAAAATAAATGATTTACAGCACAAAACCTGCAGTAGGGTGGCCTCACCCCTGCTGTTATCATGTGTAATAATATCTCAAAATACCAGAAAGGCTCAAATTGTCTACACATGTTACTAGACTGTCAAAACAGCATGATTATGAAAACCAGTGTCACAAAGAGTTCAGCCATTATGAGTTATGAGGTCCTATATGGTCAGATGGAAATAACAAAGACTTGCTGCAAAACAAACAAGCTTTAGTTTGTCTGAGAGAAAACATTTAAATAACCATTGCTGTGTTGCTGCAGTTTGTTTGGAGACCACAGGTTGAAGCCATGAATGTTAATTACTTGAATTAAATGGAAATGTATTTAGGCTTTGTTTATAGCCTTGCTTCACGCACTATCTTCTTCAAATTTAAGACTGTAATAATTCTTGTATATGTCTTGATTACATTGTATTTTCTAAAAATAGCCTCTTAAATATATAGAGATGTGTGTCAATAAACCTTTTTTAGCTGATGTGATAGCAAATGTGACCGTGGACCACAAAACCAGTCTTAAAGGGTTAGTTCACCCAAAAATGAAAATTACCCTCAAGTCATCCTAGGTGTATATGACTTTCTTCTTTCAGACGAATCCAGTTGGAGTTATATTAAAAATTGTCTTTGATCTTTCAAGCTGTTTAATGCCACTCAGCGGGTGTTGCATGCATCAGTCCAAAAGAAGTTAAATAAAAAAGCGCCCATCCATAAAAAAAGTGTCTCACACGGCTCCGGGGGGTGAACCAAGGATATAATAGTTTTGAATTTTTAAATTAGTTTTTATATTAATATCGTTTTCAAATTTCCTATAATTTCAGTTTAGTTTTATTTAGTTTCATTAATGGTTTTGTTAGTTTGTGAACTAACCCTTTAATAATGAAAATAAAATGATTCTTTACAATTGAACAAAAAACTAAAATATGCAACTTATATGTAAAGGTTTTCAGAGTTACCAGAAAGCTACAGGCAGCTGAGTTTTTATCAGGGTTGGAGCTAAATTCTGCAGGACAATGACCCCTCCAGTGCTGGATTTGAGGAAATCGGTTCTTTGTAATCGTCATTGAAATTCTGTAAACAACAAATTTGTTGGATCTTTTGCAGACGAGCCACCGGTGCACACTACTGTAGGTCCCACCTCTCCCTCTATGAACGAACACAATAAAAAGAAACAATCTAAAATGCTTTGAAACCTCATACTACTCAAAACTAAATGCGATATGGTGATTTAAATGATGTTTGCACTTTACTTTGCTGAGCCGCTCCAGCGCACGCACTTCAGATGAGCAACGCAATCATCCCAGTTCTAAAGCTACACAGGACATGGCAAGCTGTGAAATCACAGTGCGGCTGCCGCTTTCTCTCATTTTGGATGCGTTTTGTACAGTCAAAGCGGTGCTCGTGTCATGGACTCGAGGCGGACGTTGCCATAGTATTCGTAAAGCGTGACAAAATGACTATTCACTGAAGTCAGCTCATCCAAAAATTTTAATTATGTGTCTGTTAACTTACTCTCATGTTGTTCTCGCACGTTAAACACACTTTTAAACGTCCGTGCAGGTGTAGGGTTGGTGTAGGGCAATAGAAAATACAGTTTGTACAGTATAAAAACCATTACGCCTATGGAGAGTCTCCATAAACCACAAATACAAGTATGTGTGTGTGTGTGTGTGTGTGTATATGTTTGTGTGTATGTATGTGTATGTATATGTGTATGTATATATTTATCAGTCTGGTGAGTAAACAAAAAAATGTACTAGCCAATGGCGATTCAATGGCAAGGTGTTCGTAGAGGGCTGTAAAGGTTTTCAGAGGTACTAGAAAGCTACAGGCAGCTGAGTTTTTATCAGGGTTGGAGCTAAATTCTGCAGGACAATGACCCCTCCAGTGCTGGATTTGAGGAAATCGGTTCTTTGTAATCGTCATTGAAATTCTGTAAACAACAAATTTGTTGGATCTTTTGCAGACGAGCCACCGGTGCACACTACTGTATGTCCCACCTCTCCCTCTATGAACGAACACAATAAAAAGAAACAATCTAAAATGCTTTGAAACCTCATACTACTCATCACTGTGATGTTGTTCTCGCACGTCAAACACGCTTTTAAACGTCCGTGCGCTGTAAGGTGTGCATTATTATTATTTCCCATTTCATATTTTATAGTTATTTCCCATTTAATTTCCCACGTCTTGTTTTTTAAATGCAAAAACGCATCCTCTGTGAATAGCCGCTTAGGATTCAGCTCACGTGCATGAAGCGCCATCTACAGGTATTTCCCTAAACAACCACAGGTCAGATTTTCTGGCACAGAATGTCGAAATCCTCTGACATTCTTCTTTACAAATCCTCGTTTTGTACTTCTAATAAGTGACCTATACCTATGTTTTGTTTTGATCTCTCCACTGCGTTTCCGCTTGCGTCACTTCTGAGCGGAGTATGCGCAACGCTGAACTCCTAAACAGCTTGAAAGATCAAAGACAATTTTTAATATAACTCTGACTGGAGTCATATACACCTAGGATGACTTGAGGGTGAGTAATCTGTGGGCTAATTAAAATTTTTGGGTGAACTAACCCTTTAAGTCGCTGGGGTATATTTGTAGCAATAGCCAAAAATACATTGTATGGGTCAAAATTATTGATTTTTCTTTTATGCCAAAAATCATGAGGATATTAAGTAAAGATCATGTTCTATGAAGATATTTTGTAAATTTCCTACTGTAAATATATTAAAACTTAATTTTTGATTAGTAATATGCATTGCTAAGAACTTCATTTGGACAACTTTAAAGGCGATTTTCTCAACATTTTGATTCTTTTTGTACCCTCAGATTCCAGATTTACAAATAGTTGTATCTTGGCCAAATAATGTCCTATCCTAACAAACCATACATCAATGGAAAGCTTATTTATTCAGCTTTCAGATGATGTATAAATATCAATTTCGAAAAATGTACCCTTATGACTGGTTTTGTGGTCCAGGGTCACAAATGTATTGAATTTTCATACCTGTTAGTGAAGACTTTGCTGTAATTAAACACTTGGATCTCCAGCATCTCGTCGCCATCCACTTGACTCCCGATTGGCCAACGGAAGGCCTGGAAAACAAACCAAACAAAGACAAAAATCAATCTATTTAAACAGATTGGAGATCTTTCCATGCTAATTATTCACATTACATTGGAATAATATAAAATCCAAAAGATCTCTAGCACCACACCGCACTATTAGACTATAATTTCTTATTATATCAAACCAAAACAAGCCAATTATCAGAATCATTATTGGCATTCCAATAAAACCCTAATCTGAATTAAAAAGGAAGTATTCTGCAGGAAATCATTAATGACACAACAGGAAATCAGCAGCTGAACGTTATTGATACTGTGCCATGCTTGGGGATCTACGGAAGCTTGTTTACGCCTCAGACTCAGAGTACAATATAAAAAAGGTAATTGTGAGATAAAGTTTAAAATAACAAATAGTCATATTGTGAGATATAAAGTTGCAATTGTGAAATACGTTTTTTTTCTCACTCCGAGGTAGAAACTAGCAGATTTTATCATTTTCACATCTATGAACAGTTAATTAAAATGGTGCTTTTTATATTATTAATGTACCCACTAGTGTACACTAGTCACTTGCCATTCACTTGTCATTAACTTCCCAAACTTTATTATGGATTTCAGTGTGAATACTGAAGGATGACCCACTTGCATTCCCTTTTAAAACTAATTGTTGCAATCTATGACACTGCGGGAGTCTTTTCTGGCACTAGGGCTCTTAACAGTGGGATGATGCATTAGCTTTCTTCTGATCCCAGAACATGGACTCCCATCTGGCATAGTGATCTATACAGACAAACGGGCTGCCCTGAGGGCTGCTGAGGCATTCTGTTTCACTGCGATTATGGAGAACAGCGGTACTCCACTGCCAGGCTGTGGGACCACAATGTTTCTTGCCATATGAATCAGTGCAGCGCTGTGACTGGCCAGGATGCTCTGACTAGGGAAATGAGATTTGTTGTTGTGTGGTTAAAAAGCCACCAAGGCCATGTGCAGGTAAATGCGGTTGTCACTTCTGTATAATCCTGTTTTGAACACAGAGTTTGGTTATTTACAGGAGTGACAGCCGCATTCGACAGGCAAATTAAGTCTTGAAAAATTCAAGAAGTAATAACGACGCGTCTATAGAACTGAACACTACCCATAGTTGTTAATGGCGCTATTAAAAGCATATCAGAGATGTTTGTTTCTCTTCTCCTAGTATGGTGTAAACAAATCACATGGAAAAGAAGTACATGTCTACAATACATGACTCTATCTCACATTTTGCCACATGTAATGAGCCAAAAAAAAAAAAAAACCCTGTATCTTGGTTGATGGTAAATTTGCAGGCCCTAACTGTTGGCATCCATTTCCTGTTGGAAACCACGGGATAAAAACAATGCTATAATTATTACTTTACCTAAAGTAAAGTAAACCTAAAAAGTATGCTTCATCTAAATTAACTGCAACACCAAGTCAAATCGACTACATTGCGTTATACCAACAAAAGTATTTTTTTAAAGGTTAAATAACAATGTTTGTAATGTTCTAAAAATAAAGAGCAGTATAAAACTAAAATTAACTGGTTTCTACAACTTTCACTAAGGAGCAAAACCTTTAAACCTAAAAAAAAAAAAAAGTTTTGACATTTATTTTGATAATTACCGATACTGACTGCTATGAAAAATTTAATTGTGATAATTTTTTGGCCCAGCCCTATGATACACTAAGGAGTGTAAACTCTTGTGAATGAAATGAGAACAGCATGGTCGCAAATTTAACCCACTTTGCCGTTTCTGTGCAATTTTCAGAAATCAGAGCCTTTATTAAACATTTTGTTTATTGTTTTAATTAAAAGATATTTAATAATCATTTTAAGGAGTTATATAAGACATATTTGTTAATCAAAAACTATGAGGGGAACAGAATTACATTTAAAACGGACTTCTCGTGTAATTCTACAAACTTCTGGTTCAAGCCCTGCCCATTTCCAGATTTTATCTAAATACAGATAAAAATTATTTTGAGATTTCTACAAATACAGATATTGGCTCTGCTGCACACCCCAAATAAAACAGTAATATTGCAAAATATTATTACAGTAATATTGCTAAATATTATTACAGTAATATTGCAAAATATTATTATTACAAAGTTTTCTAGTTTAAAATATATTAAAATGCAATGCAAAAGAACTCCAGTCTTCAGTGTCACATGATCCTTCAGAAATTGAATATGCTGATGTGGTGCTCAAGAAACATTCCTTTTTATTATTACAGTTATAAACAGTTATGCTGCTTAATATTTTTGTGCAAAATTAGATTTTTTTCAGGATTCTTTGATGAATAGAAAGTTCAAAAGAAGTTTTGTAACATTATAAATGTCTTTACCATCACTTTTGATCAATTAAATGCATTCCTTGATGAATAAAAGTATTAATTTCATATTACCTCAATAATTCCACTAAAAAAAAACATCAGTAATATTTACATGCTCACATTTCAGTGAGGTTTCTCAAAACTATAAACTGTGTACGTGATCAGAGACACTAGAGAAGAACAAGTCTGCAGTAGGTCCAGTGCCTGTTTCCTTCTCTTTTTAAAAAGCAAACAGACAGTAACCCTGTAACAAAGGGCAGGTGGAACAAATATGAAAATAAATATAATATAATAAAGCCACTAGTTTCATCAGTATGCAGAAATGATTCAATGAACCAGGGCAAATGGGGAATAATTATATTTAAAATTGAACTCCGGTCTAAACGGAAATTGCACTATGTGTACATTTTAACCTCAGAAATATTGTGTGAAAAGAAGACTTACATCCAACTGTGCATAAAGACACACATACACTGTACATTTCAACCAAAAAAAAATTAAATGCTTGCTGTCAATGTGCTATGCAAATAAGGCTTACACAAGGAAATAACGTATTTAAGAATCTAAGTGAAACTTAATGAGAAAAAAAAAAACTATTTGATGAGCTTTGTGGTTGACAATGGGCTGTTATTAACCACATACACACCAGCACCCACCCACCAACACACACACACACACACACACACACACACAAAAGCGAACTTCTGTCAACAGGACACCCACAGTCTTTAATTCCAAACACATTAGGATAGTTTTTCTATTTGAATGTTATGGGTTCTCATCACAGTATGAGCAGTTAATGCGATGAGAGACACGATTCGCACTAGAGAGGAAGAGATGCATACCAGCCGCAAACACAGGACTACATCTGAACACTTTATAACACTGAAGGGGAAAAAACGGCAACACGGGAGGTTCTCAAAAGGAGTCATATGGCATGTATGGAAACTGTGAAGTCATGTCGAACACGAAAGGCTGAAGGGAGGATGTGTGCGAGATTTATTAGAGGTCTCCAACCACCTCCATTCACACTTGAGCAGCTGCACAGACTCTAGCACAGGTATACAGAGAGGAGCCGCTGATGGAGTATTGCAGGAATTGTGCACTTTGCTTAGCTTCATGGTCTGAGCCAAATACCCACGGGGTAAAGTCCAGCCAAGCACAATGAGGATTTTCCCCTCAAATCGCCCAGCTCCAGTGCAGCATCTATATTCACTCCCACAGACAGTGTTAAATATGAGGAAGAATAAACAATAGGAGATGGAGCTGCTCATTAGAGAGAAAGGAATAACTGGCAGTCAAACTCGCTCATCTCTACAATCCCTTGTGTACATTTGGCCTTTAGTATACGTTTATTAGAAAGCTTGAGGTGAGAGGCGGTTCTGAGAGTATGGGCAAGAATTAAGAAAATTAAGAGTTGAGACAGGGGTAATCTCTTTAACCTGATTTATGCTCCCTGTGGATCTAAAAAAATCTGAAAGCTATTAGAAATCACTCTCATCACTACAAGCTGCATGCAAAGTCATGCTTCAAACAAATCCCAACCATTATCACACAAGCATCGAGAATTAAAAGCATTCTGTGAGATATTTAACCATACTTCAAATTGTCTGATGGGATGTTATAGCTCATCACAATTATAAATGAATAGAGATGCAAAATACATAGTAGGACCGTAATCTGCTGATATTAGAGAATTGTTTAATTTATCACTATCTGTGGATATTGGATATTTAATTGTGCTCATTAGTCTTTAAAAACATTAATAATTTAATACTGTTAAATGTAATCTTCAGCAAATCTCATCTTCATACTGTATATTATAATGTTGTGATGCCTAAGGCATTTGTAGCATTAAAAATGTTTGATTTTAATTTTTAGCTTTATTTTTCATTTATTTGGACAAAACAGTACAGATTTATTTTTTATACTGACATTTTTCGGTTGTTAACCATAACATGAAAATATTGACATAGCAAAATATGGTGCATTTCTATTAATGAACAACCAAAATATTGTGTGAAAATGTAAACAGCTGTGCATAATTCAGTTTGGCACCAATAATTACAGACAAGATTACTACAAGGAACCTGTGTTAAGTTGCAACAAATCCTTTACAATAATTAATAATACCCTTACAAATGCTACTAGCTATATGAAGAGAACAAATTAGAAGGAATTACAGTGACTGTGTCCAGAGATGCAAATCAGATAAGGGATATTTCTGAATTATCTTTGTGGATGATAAAGCTACTGATTAAAAAATGTTTTTGCAGCTCAGAAATATTTTTAAGAAGATATTTGTAAGAAGACTTCATTCATCAACACAAAGATGTAACGCTAGCTCACAGTTCCCCACCATGACTAATTAACCAAGGAAATAAAAATTAATTGGACAAAAATAGCATGACACATTCTCTCACAATGTTCTAAGCATAAGATTCACCACATTTTGTTAGATGCATGGTTAAAATGGGAAATATGGTAAGAAAAATAAACTTCAAACGATGATTAAGAAAATGACTGCAATGTGTAGAGTCACATGACTTGATAATTCCACGTTAAAGTGTAACCCCCAAAGAAATGCCTGAAATGCAGTCAGATTATTTGACAATTACTTCCCAAAGTTTATACATAAAACCTTTAAGAAATAAATTCAGGACAGGTTATGGAATAATCCTGAATAATCCTGTTTGAAGCATTTTTTCTGTCCATGAAAAAAAAAGACTTCTCTTCCCATCCTGGTGGCATTACAGATTCACTCAGTGTCTTGTTTGACTGGACTCTATTTCGCTGGAGATAACTCTGAGAAACAGAGTTCATTCTCAATCTTTCCTCATCCCTTAATCTATTTTTTTTCTCTTGGATACACTACAGACTCGCATAAACCAGAGAAACATGTCACAAATGCATTTTTCACAGGTTCTGAACCCCAAATATTTATATTAAGCAGTGTTTATATTGTGAATAGACTCATAATAGATTTGTAAAGAAAAATGTCGGAGGATTTCGATATAAGCCAAGAGGACACTGGTTTTTCTTTGCTGTCCACAGCGGCTGCCATACTGAGACTAGATATGCAATCCAGATATGAGATATCCCCTTATCCGATTGCAATCCAATGACAGGGACGCACATTTTGAAGGACAAGACAGTAGCCTATATGATGTATTTTAAATGTCCGGTAGTCCTCAAATAACATTATAGTCCCGTCTTGTTAACGAAGACGCGGCATAAATTCGAGATTTTGAAGCAAAATAAAGTGCATCCATCCATCATAAAAAGTGCTCCACATGGTTCCGGGGGGTTAATAAAGGCCTTCTGAAGCGAAGCGATGTGTTTGTGTAAGAAAAATATCCATATTTACAACTTTATAAACCTTAATCTCTAACTTCCGCTAACTGTCGTACGTGCGTTCACGAGAGAGTGGCGTCCAGCGGATGACATAGGACGTAGGCAAACGCGGTGACGAACGCGGAAGTAACAATCGTGGAAGCACAGAGGAGAGAGCAAAACAAAACACTGGTCACGAATTAGTAGTACAAAACAAGGATTTGTAAAGAAAAATGTC
>NW_015661612.1:499591-500626 GCF_001515625.1 Sinocyclocheilus rhinocerous | reverse complement strand
GTCTCGTCTTAGTCACAGAAAAAATGTTCGTTAACGAATATTTTTCGTCGTCATCTTCGTTGACGAAATTAACACTGCTGTAAACAAAACTTGTTTCTCACGACACTAGCATATTCTCACCAGAGCTTATACTACGCCTGCGTCCTACGTCTTCCGCTGGATGCCAGTCTCTCGTGAACACGAGCTGAATTAACAATAACATTATAGTCCCGTCTTGTTAACGAAGACGCGGCATAAATTTAGTCAGTTTTTATCATCAGATATTAGTTTTAGTCACAGAAAAATTTTTCGTTAACGAATATTTTTCGTCGTCATCTTCGTTGACGAAATTAACACTGCTGTAAACAAAACTTGTTTCTCACGACACTAGCATATTCTCACCAGAGCTTATACTACGCCTGCGTCCTACGTCTTCCGCTGGATGCCAGTCTCTCGTGAACACGAGCTGAATTAACATTGCTTTATATTCTGAAATGTAAAATAAATATTTAATGAAATGAATATAAAACATCAATTTGTAAATGCACCAGTGTGCAGGCATTTTTAGTGTTTTATACATAAGATAAGATACAGTAAGAACATGAACAAAGAAACTAAGTAAAACAAACTGACAAATACAATAAAACAAATATACAAATGAAATTAAATAAACTACTACTAACATTACTGTTCAGGTAAGTAATAGCCTACAAAAGAAATCTAAAAGTAATCAAATGTAAATGAACACTGCATAGTTTTCAGTGCATGCAGGGTTTGAAATTAACACCCGCCAACCCGCCAAATGCGGGTAAAAATCAGCTGTGGCGGGTAACGCTGTCAAATCACTAGCCAGTTTGGCGGGTTACTTTTCGTAAGTTATGTTCACTCATTAATTTCTTTGGGAAGTTCATGCAAGCCAAATCTGCGCAGGTTTAGCGCAAATACTGAACTCGTGAGACATCATGACATTATCGAGTATATTGTAAAAGCTAAACAAAACACACCTACAGAGGCGTGCATACGCGACGTGATGAAGAAGTCTGGTTAGACTAACTT
>NW_015661612.1:492440-499321 GCF_001515625.1 Sinocyclocheilus rhinocerous | reverse complement strand
GGCTTGCGGCAACCACATGTGACGACCCCGGGCTGGACTCCGTTTCGTGAAAGTGAAAGCCGATCCAGAGATCCACAGCGCAAAGTTGATGTATTTCCTCAGCGACCAGCACGGATCAGCTCTAGGCATGATGAAGCGGATATCTCTTTGGATTTGAGACTTTAGTCTTTGCAACTTTACAGATCTTCTTTATGCACCAAGAGCTTGTAACACTCCAAAGAGAAAGGAAAAATTGAAATTGCATCATATGACCCCTTTAATATTCGCTCCTGTATACAATGCAACTGCTAACATTATGCTTAGTTTAAACTTGATTATGGTTGCTCATTTTTTTATTAAATTAGGCAGACCACGCAATACACACAGTGATATGGATTAGAAGAGCATTCACTTATCTTAGATGTTGATTTTGCTGTTCTGAAGCAAGCTGCAACTGCTATGGCAAGCACTAGTCATATATTTGAATGTTGAGCAGCGAGCTCATTGGCTACCGATATAGGAGAGAACCAATCAGCTGTGCCATGTGATAATGATGTCATTAGGTCAGATTGAGTTAGACCTATCGGACTGCGCCATCTAGAGTTTCATATATATATATATAGGAAATATTAGGAAATATCAAACCACTGCATGGCACTATTGGCCATCAGAATCTAGTGTTTCAGACAGTCATGTAATAAAATAAATAATAGTTAGTGACAGTCTATTAAAACTGCCTCTCTTATACTAACTAATTTAAAGGTTCTTTATTGGAATCTACTGTTCCATGAAAAACCTTTAACATCCATGGAAACTTTCCATTTCACAAAAGGTTCTATATAGTGGAAAACGGTCCTTTAGATTTTTTAAATGTTCTTCACACTAAGAAAAAAATGGTTATTTTAAGAACTGTTCACTGAAAGGTTCTTTGGGGAACCCAAAATGGTTCTTCCATGGCATCATTGTGAAAACCCCCTTTTGGAATCTTTGTTTTTAACAGTTTATGTTCTTGTTTCTTCTACTTTGGACAGTCACTCAAAACACACAGTTTCCTTCACTTGAAAACGTGCACCCTGGTTTTAAAACCAACCTCAGTCATATTTTACCTACTTTAATTTAATTTCTCCCACCAATGGCTCTCCTCCCCTTCTTACATAAGCTGTGGATAGATGAGCTCTCTGCTCCAGTGATGGTGAAGACATGAGATGATTTGAGTTTGCAATTCAGCTCTAAGAAACAAAGAGCCTCCTCACCATTTAAATGCATGGAGAGTGAGTTATTCAATGGCAAAGGATCACAAGCTTTGACATGCCATATCTCCCTCCCCCTCACTCTCTCTTTTTGTCTGTGATTCAGATAATGGAAAGATGCATGAACCCTCAACAATTTCAGCGAAATCATTGCCTCACTATTAGGTACAAAATGTGCACTGGTCCTGACATCAAACCGCATCTCCAATCAGCCTGCTCAGTCAAGCCCCCTGGTGTTTTTCTTTCTCGCTCTCGCTTGCCCTTCCACTTTTCTTTCTCCTCCTCTCCTACATGTTTATCTGTCTCTTTCTCACAGACCATACATTTTAGTTGCTTCTTCTCCCTTATTTTTCTTGTTTCATGATATTTGAGATATCTTGTTCATATTTATCTTTCAACCTCCGTAATATTTCATACTGCCACATGAAGTCACTTCCTGACATTAATCCAGCCAGTTAAAGCACTTCTTATTTCAGAATCCCAACTCTCAGGAACATTTCAGGTAATTAAGCTTATTAAAAACAGATTGTTTTGATTTACCGCAGTAATCTGGAATGATTTAATGTGACCATTACTTCTGCACTCTTCCCTTTCTACACCATATGGCCTCACAGTGTGTGATTTCTCCTGCAGCACCTCAAACATCTCACCCTCTGCAGACTTCTCTAGGTGACCTCACTCACTTCTGAGTCACAGCAAGCTCATATCTTCCCTTTTCCTTTGCCATTAAATCTCTCAAGAATCATTAGAAAACAAGACCATGTATTTACATGTCTGTATGTTGTTTTACAAATTCTAAAGGCAGGGGACAGTAATGTTAGAATCTACCAGAAGCCAGAAGCATAGTAGTATGCAGATTGTGTACTGTATGGCAATAAGGTAGTTAACATGCAAAATGCTAGCCTGTTGTTGAATGATCTTAAAACAAGTCACCAGAAATGTTGTTCATTTATTTGTCTATGAACTGAATCCTCACCTTCCTAGAAGACTATTTTACATCAGTGGTTCTCAACTGGTACAAAACCCAACATTGTTCTGATTGGGTCACAGAGAGCAGGGAAAAGCAACTCTTATTTCTTCACTGAGACACTGATGCAGTGTGATAGGCATAGCTGAAGTTTTGTGATGGGCATGTGAACTAGTGGGGGCTAGCTTTGCATGTTTCAGCAATAACAAGCACCAGCAGAGAGTGTTTGATTAAACAGTTAAATGCATGGGAGAGTAATAGGGCAGGGGAAAATTCTGTTGGTCAGTCTTCGCATGTAAACATCCTTAAAAGCATATGCATGCATTAATACAAACAGCAGCAGTGGTGCTATAATAGCATCTTCATGATTTCTTGCAGACACATTAATTTTTTTAACATACTTTTATTGCCTTAGGTTATATGATGTATTCTTGTGCTACTATGTCATCACTTCAATTATTCTCTCATTAGCATTCATAGAAAATGCACTTTACTAGGCCCATATTTTAGTCCTGGTACATAGTGTTTCCCAGCATTTATTGTTTTATGCACCCCCACAGCCCCATCAGTGAGGCTCAAGTACCCTTTCTTCAAAACAAAACGACAAATATGTTCCTTCACTTACATTAAAGAAGTTAGAAGAAACATTAACTATTACATTAAAAATAATTGACACTGTGAAAAAAAACAGCTCACCATACAGCTTTTTCTGTAATTAATAAGACATCTGGGCCCGTATTCACAAAACATTTTATCTTACTACTAAGAGTTCTCCTAAATAGAGGTAAAAGTTTTTAGCTAAGAGTAACCCTAACCCAGGATATAATCAAAGGAAAATTTAGAGTTGGGATAACCTCCAAAACTACCTTTTAAAAAGGCGATACCTTTTTAAAAGGTTATTATCATCAAATGTTTCTAAAATATTTACATTCAGAGAAAGACAGCCATTTTAGGATAGTTTGTGGTTTGATCTTGGTGACTTAGGAGATCTCTTCACTACTCCTAACCTTTCACAGATTTAGGAGCTAGTTTTAGAGCTAAAACGCTTTGTGAAATACTCTTAGAGCTAAAATGTAGGAGTCCTAAATTAAAGTCCTGACACGCCCATTATTTTTAAGATTTTCTCCTAAATCGGCGAGTTATGAGCTACTTTTAGCCTTAAGATGTTTTGTGAATGCGAGCCCTGAGCTTGTTTGTCTTCTACAAGGGCCAATTCTAGAGAATTTTTTTCTGAAAGACCTAACAGCAATTTTATTTATGAATAAAATCCAGATGCCATGTTTATACCATCTACCAATAAGTCTACCAATGGTGGAATGTAAATAGCATAGAAACTCATGAACAAACATGAAATATCTCCACCAAAGCGAATACATTGGCATTTTACAGATTACAGATTTTAATGCTAAGTTATGATTTACAGGTTAAAAGACTTACAGTATATGTTCAGCTAATTGTCAGCCTCTTACATGTATGCTTCTCGTAAACAATTAGTGAATATGCATATAAACAGCCTTTTAATTAACAGAGTAGAATAATCATGGCTGATAGTAATACATGCAAATATAAAAATAAAAAAACTGGACGCAAGAACAGCTGTTACTTCTTGCCAGGAGCTAGTTTTAGAGCTAAAACGCTTTGTGAAATACTCTTAGAGCTAAAATGTAGGAGTCCTAAATTAAAGTCCTGACACGCCCATTATTTTTAAGATTTTCTCCTAAATCGGCGAGTTATGAGCTACTTTTAGCCTTAAGATGTTTTGTGAATGCGAGCCCTGAGCTTGTTTGTCTTCTACAAGGGCCAATTCTAGAGAATTTTTTTCTGAAAGACCTAACAGCAATTTTATTTATGAATAAAATCCAGATGCCATGTTTATACCATCTACCAATAAGTCTACCAATGGTGGAATGTAAATAGCATAGAAACTCATGAACAAACATGAAATATCTCCACCAAAGCGAATACATTGGCATTTTACAGATTACAGATTTTAATGCTAAATTATGATTTACAGGTTAAAAGACTTACAAGACTACCAAAGTGAAGTCAAAATCTTTCCAAACGCTCCTTGAAAGCGGTTTAAGAACTATGGGGTGCACGTTCCCCTGGTTGAGAATAACGGTTTTAGACATTACAAGATTGCAAAGAAATTGCTTGCCACAAAGGATTCAGCAAAGTCTTTCTCCATCAATCACTCCCTTTTTTTATATTTCCCATTAAAATTCTAAATGCAAGCAACAGAATCAAAATCTGTACACATCTGAACTGGATATTCTACCCACTGAAGTTTCATCCACCACAAGATGTGCCTTAACCAGTGCGAGCGACTAACGTTCACATCAGCAGCCGTTAACAACAGAGTTTCTTGCTGGACTCCTGCAGATAAAATCAATGTTTTAAAGACAAGCACTCCTGCAGAGCTGATGTAAAGGAGGTAATTTTGCACATAGCTGCAGCAAGCGTCTGCTTTGAACCTTGTCTGTCCATCACAGTCAACATGAGGTTTGCAACAGTGCTGCAATAATAAGCCATAATAACACACAGCATTGAGAAGTGTTTAGATCTTATTTATATTACATAAAAAGAGGAACCACAGATTGTGTGGAGAAAATGCAGCATTTTACTATGAGAGCAGGACATATCCGGTTCAATTATGTATGTTTTGTCTTTGTCAGTGACTGTGGGCTTGTTGAAGATAAAATAATAATTGCTCATGCATAAACGATATCTGGGTCCATTCTGATTCAAATTAATAGTCTATTTGAGTGTACAATGAGTACAGCTGGCAATAGCCCTGAAAGGTGTACTCAGCTGCACATAGCAGGATTAGAAAACAGGGCTGCTGTGTTTAGTTGTTCTAGTAGTAAGAGATAGTAAGACTGTTAGAAAACAAGTGGTGGCATACATGACTGAATGAGAGAAGCAGAACTTCAGAACAAATATGTTAGCAGGGAAAATTCACGTAAAAAACAGTCAACCCAAAGATTAAAATTCTGTAATCATTTACCCACCCTCATGTTTTTCAACCCCATAAGACTTTTGCACCTTCAAAACACTTCTGTCCCAACATTGAAAGTCCACACAACCAAAACTTTATTGCATCAAAAAGTACAATAAAACATTTCATTAAGCAATGGGTCTGGAATAACATGAGGGTGAGAATATTATGACAATTTTAATTTTTGGGTGAACTATCCTTTTTAACCTGTGTATGAATGGGCATACTTCTTGCTATAAAGTAAGCAAAAAGCAGAATGTCACATTAGTAGACTATGACATACTATGAAAGTATGGGAATTTTGATGCAGCTTGAGAATGAACTGAGATTTCATGCTGTCTGTATTGTTTTCGTTTTTAATTACTAAAGGAATTATGCAAAACAGGTAACAGCACAAACATGAACCTGCACAATCTGTGCTGAATGCAATTCTGCCTACTATGAGGACACATGATGAGGATATACAGGTTTATTTTAAAAATACTTATCCAGCAAGCTATTATCAATGCAAATAAAAACCTCTTTATTGCTACAAGATCAGAAAATATTCATGGGGGATATAATGCATGACGTGCACATGTTCTCAAGCCTTATTTAAGTATGAGAAAGTAACACAGCTTTTTCTGCTATTCACCTATCAAATGTAAGCTTGAGACTTGGACCTGGAGCGATATTTTGGAGTAAAGAGAGCGATCATTCAAAGAACTGTATTAGCCTAATAGGAATTTAGCTGGTTTATCCACAGGCTTATTGCCACTTCATACTGCTGTGTTGCTTGCCTGAGGGTCTGTGCAAATAGCATTAATAGGAATCACGGGGCTAAATGTGATGTGTTTGGTCATGGTTGAGCAGGCTGATTCCTCGTGTGATTCCTTCCCCACATCCTCTCTCGGGGAGAGAGAAATCAAATTTGTAGCGTATATATGTTTCGGTGCTCTGAGGTCTACATCGTTACAGTGTCACGCTTGAACATTCTTGAGATAATAGCTGAAGCTGGAGAAATAGCAAATTCTTATTTTTTTAAATAAGAAATTATTATTATTTTTTTAATATTCAACTCTTTTAGAGAACTACAGACCGGTTTCCCTTCTACCTTTCATTGCAAAAACACTTGAACGAGTTGTGTTCAACCAAGTCTCTGCCTTTCTCACACAGAACGGCCTCCTGGACAGCAACCAATCTGGCTTCAGAAGTGGACATTTGACCGAGACTGCCTTGCTTTCAGTTGTTGAAGCTCTAAGACTGGCAAGAGCGGCTTCCAAATCTTCTATACTTATCTTGCTGGATCTGTCCGCTGCTTTTGATACGGTGAACTAGAGACCTGCACTCCCGCGGGACCCGCGGGACCCAACGCGACAGGGTGTGGCGCGGGACAACTCTTGATGGGCGAGTGCGGGTGCGGGCAGGAAGAGACTCGTGTGTGTGTGGGATGCGGGAGAATACGCCATAAATTAGAATCTACTCACCACAGTGCTGAAATTGCATGCTCACGAATCCTTTTATTTTAATACACGAAGTGTAGACACTACTGTAATACAACCAGAGAGAAAGGCTGCATGGCTTGAAACTGTAAAAAAAAAAAAAGTCAGACAGTGGTAATATCATTATGTTCATATTGGTCAGTAGAGGAGCTTAGCCTGACAGTTAGCCTGCTTTAGACCAGGTTAGTTTCCCAGCATAAGTTGCC
>NW_015661612.1:483772-491032 GCF_001515625.1 Sinocyclocheilus rhinocerous | reverse complement strand
GAGGCATTAAAAGTGATCATATTTTCTCCATTGCATCATATTGCATCGAATCGTATTGTGTTGAATCGAATCGAAATCGGATCGCACTGCATCGTAATAGGGGTGAATTATATACCATCGCATTGGTAGCTCCTTCATATGTATCTTTAATGTATCGTATCGTTGGCTATGCATCAAGATGCGTATCGTATCGGCCTGAGTCATGAGATGCACATCCCTATATATATATAAAAAATATACCTTGCTACGTGTACTGCGTTAGGCTAACCGAGACTTGTCATTTGTACTTATATGGGACCCTGGACCACAAAACCAGTCTTCAGTCGCTCGGGTATATTTGTAGCAATAGCCAAAAATACATTGTATGGGTCAAAATTATTGATTTTTCTTTTATGCCAAAAATCATTAGGATATTAAGTAAAGATCATGTTCCATGAAGATATTTTGTAAATTTCCTACTGTAAATATATTAAAACTTAATTTTTGATTAGTAATATGCATTGCTAAGAACTTCATTTGGACAACTTTAAAGGCGATTTTCTCAATATTTAGATTTTTTTGCACCCTCAGATTCCAGATTTTCAAATAGTTGTATCTCGATTACCTCGATAGGAAATATTGTTCTATCATAACAAATCATACATCAATGAAAAGCTTATTTATTCAGCTTTCAGATGATGTATAAATCTCAATTTATACAACTGGAAAATTTACCCTTATGACTGGTTTTGTGGTCCAGGGTCACATACATTGTTGCTCTTTTGTTAGTTTTGACTGCTTTTATTGTCCTCATTTGTAAGTCGCTTAGGATAAAAGCGTCAGCTAAATGACTAAATGGAAATGGAAATGGAAATGGAAAAACCTGACCTGCTCAAATCGAGCTTCATCCTCACAGTTTTCCAGCACCCGAGAGAAGAAAGAAAGACCTGCATGGAGAAAAACAAGGTTAAAGGTCAATATGGAGCTTAGCATCAAAGCAGTGCTATACTGTATATAAGAAAAATTGTGTGATATAAATTGTGTGATATAATGAAGACTGCAATGTCAAATCCTATAAATGTACACGTAAACAAGTAAACAAGTAAAACTGTGTGTGTGTGTGTGTGTTTATATGTATGTATGTATGTATGTATGTGTAGGATTAAGGATTAAATTAAGATTATGCATAACAGGAAGCCCACAGGTCATCACAGCCCAGACATGTTTTGGCAACAGAGAAGCAAAGAGTACTACCATTATCATAAAACTGCAACGCAGTAAAACGGTGAAGTGTGAAACTGCTTTATAGAAGGGGTGGAGTTGGTTAAAGATATTAAGGAAAGCAAGAAACTCCTTTTTTTAACCCTTTGCTTCTACTCTGACCAAGAGACCTGTTTAATACAGACCAGTGTTTGTTGTTTGTTGTCAGTGTGTGCATGTGCAAACAAGAACTGTCAATACAAATACATTTACACACCAACTTATGCACACATACACAAGCCTACACAAACATTTAAACAGAGATATTGCACTTGAGCAGTTAGCATGTTAGCATGGCACACTGGTAGATATCTTTCAATGCTCAAGAAAGTTAAATACATAAATAATCATTACTTAGGAGGAGCAAGATTGTTCAACACTTTGTATACAAAAAACTCAATTTTGAATTCAATGCGATAATGAATAGGTAGCCAATGAAGTGAACGTAGAAGGTGTGATGTGGTCCTGTTTGCGACTGCCCGTGAGCAGGCAGCCGCGTTTTGGACCAGCTGAAATCTATGAATAGATGAAACAGGCAGCCCATGATACAGCGAACTGCAGTAATCAAGACGTGATGAAATAAAAACATGAATTACAATCCCAAAATTCTTTCTACTTAGGAAAGGTTTAACTTTCACTAATCTTCGAAGGTGATAAAAGCTGGAGCTGACAACAGAATTTATTTGCTTGTTCAGCTTTGGGCCACTATCCAGAATAAAACCCAGATCCTTGACATCAAAAGAGTGATATGGAGTGAGAGAACCCAAGTCAACAGCACTCAGATCAGTTTTCTTGGTGGGCCCAAACAGAACAATTTGTGTTTTTTTATTGGTTAGCCATTTTTTCAATTCTTGGAGACAGGCTATTAATTGATTTATGGCAGACCTGTTGTTGCGCATAAATTATATGTAAAGATGAGTATCATCAGCATAACAATGATACGACAAACCAAATCTCCTAAATATAGAACCAATGGGTAACATGTACAGTGAAAACAGTAACGGTGCCAAAGTTGAACCCTGAGGAACACCACATGTAACATGCGCTACAGAAGAAGAATACATCCCTATATTTACTGAGAATCTTCTGTTGGACAGAAAGGGCCAGTCGAGTACAGTGCCTCTAACACTAATGCAGTGCTCCAAAGCGAGACAACAGGAGACCAACAAAATCAAACGCAGAGCTGAGATCTAACAGCACTAAAGCCGTAGTATTACCGGCATCAGTAGACATTAAAATGTCATTAAAAACGTTCAAAAGGGCAGACTCTGTGCTGTGTAGAGTTTTAAAACCAGACTGAAAAATATCCTAAATATTGTTGCTATTCAAATAATTTCTTTGTTTTGTTCATTTTTGTTGTGCTATTGTAGTTTTATTCATCCATTTTCTATTGTTGTCTCGATTCTGTGTTGAACACTTTCACTGGTAAAAGTCATGTCAAAAAGCTTTAAAATAATAAAATTAGGCTGAATTATTTCATGTACATGTATATGTTGTTTTGAAATGAGTTATAAGTTATGTAATCTCAAAATACAGACAACAAAGTTCTCTTAGTCTCAGAGAAACAAGCAGCAGCTCATCTCAAACTCATTGCTGGCTGTGGCTGTTCACAGGAGCTTTTCCCCAGGTAAAATTTACATCTAACCTCTATACAGTGTTGTAGATCACAAAATGTTGAGCTGGTGCGGGGTGTTTTTTTTTTTACTTTAAAGTCATAGAAAAACAAGAATTGATAAAGCAGACAAGAAAAACAAAACAAGAATTGATTGATTGAGCATGATTAGGAAGATTTTGTGAATTGTGCAGCACTGATGCCTTAATAGAGAGAGAACTGAAGGCAAAAATCACAAGGCTCTCAACCTAGATTTAAAAACGCTTTTCCTTGGCAACAATAACAAGAAGACATAGATAAAACCTTATATAACATGCATAAACTGGGCGAAGACATAATAAAAATTGATGGGCTGCCTGTAAAGCAACAGAACAATCTTGAACAGTATTTTCAATAATGTACAGTCTTTACGAGGACTTTTCAAATTCCAAAGTAATCACATCTCATAATGTCTGACAGCCAATATTTTTGTACTTTCCATAATTTTCTATCTCTGATGAAACATTTTTATTGTGATTTTTCATTGTTCTCAAGTACTCAATCTAAGTTATGCAACCCACAGAGAAACAGGACACAGCTCAGTAGAGCCCTTCCGTTCCAGACAGCATAGATCACTGCACACTGAGGGTGCTGGAGATTAGGGGAAGACCAAAATGGGAGGGAAGGAAAGGGTGGCAAGAGAGCTAATAGTCATTGCCCTCAGATAGGGGGGGGGATTGGTACATAACAACAGGACCATGCATCGAAATGACTTCCATTATTTGAAGTGTCTCAATCAAATTATATTAAAAAAAGACCTTCACCATCATTTCTTTCAAAACATCCTTCAGTAAAAAGATTCCTATTAATACTGGAAGATGTTTACTCCTAGAACATGCATCAAGTTTTCTTTTCTTTTTTAGCAATAAAATGTTGTTTGTCCTACCTCATTTCTGCTCCATTTAACTAAGGCGATTCTGTAATTTTTCTTTTTATATACTAGAAACACATAAAACTTCACACATATATCTGTATTTTTCTCCCAACCCCTCTCTCACATACACATCCACAGAGAGCATTTTATGAGAAAGAAAATAATTGTCAGATGAACGCTGAGCAACTGTCCAAGGTGCTGAAATACAAATATATATGGGAAAAAGAAAAAAAAAGAAAGAGAGGAGAGAATCAGGAGAAAAAAATCTTGTCATTCATATTTTTAAAGCCACATTTAACTGACATGAAATCTAATGGATTTTCGAGGCAAGCCTCATAAGACAAGGAGAAATGAGATAAAACAACCAAAAATTCAAACAATTTTGTTTCACTTTTCTCAGTTTACAACTTTATGCAGTTTTAATACTTCTGGCGACCTTGAAGACAGTTTTGGAAAATAATCCCAGTAACCTATTGAGCTATCCATTTGATTAAAATTTGTCGCTTGAAATTAACAATGAATTAAAGAATACTGCAGTGAAAATTGAGACCCTACAGTTACACATTTAATGAAACCAGGTAAGAAAGCAGCACAAGCTTGTGTCTGAGGCAATAATGTTGATTTCTATATTCCAGCAAGGGAGGTTTCAATCGTCTAAAGCGATATTAAAAAGCCCTCCATGTCCTTTGATTAAAGACATGCCGGTTCAGAATGACTGGATATCTACTTTTCACCAGAACCTCAAGTTACACACTACTACTGCACGATATATATATATATATATATATACAGTGGGTACGGAAAGTATTCAGACTCCCTTAAATTTTTCACTCTTTGTTATATTGCAGCCATTTGCTAAAATCATTTAAGTTAATTTTTTTTCCTCATTAATGTACACACAGCACCCCATATTGACAGAAAAACACAGAATTGTTGACATTTTTGCAGATTTATTAAAAAAGAAAAACTGAAATATAACATGGTCCTAAGTATTCAGACCCTCTGCTCAGTATTTAGTAGAAGCACCTGCACGATATATATATATATATATATATATATATAATGGGATAAAATAACATTAAACCTACATATGTATAACACAAGATACTTAATATACATATGCACACAAACTAAAACATTCACTGGGAATTAAAAGCCTATTGCTCTATACCTCTGAAAGTCACTTTAGCGATGCGGTCCCCCTTTCCACGAAGCTCCGCGACAGTCTTCAGGCACACTACTAAAGCCATTTCAACTTAAAAATTAGGAAAAATCGAAAGACTAAAATAGAATAAAAAAATGTTTAATCACAAAGATCGCGCATCTATCTTGACCAACGCTGCATAACTTCTTATAAAATCATATCCTAACTGCTTTTGTTCGCTACATAAAACCAGGAAGAATCCTCTCATCGTATAGACTGCATCCTCAGTGCGGAACAACATGCAAAGAGTAATTAATAATTAAAGAGCTTTCATTTTTTTCTCGCTTTACTATGCGCACATGTACATTCGTCAGTTCCGCTCCGAGACTCTTTCACTCTGCGATGCGCCTCGCCACTCCGCTCGAGCGCAATGTGATGACGGATGACGCCAGCAGGGGGCAGTCGCTCGCAGTCAAAACTCTTTCTCAGGGGCGGATTCTTGCAGAAACCAGATACGCCCCAAAAGCTTCTTACCAGATTTATTATTGGAGGCAAAATCATAGTTTTTATATATTCTATATTAGAGAAAAACTGACAGACTAGCTATTAATAAAAACGTATGCTAGTCTATACTGAAAAAAATGGTTGCCAGGCAACGTTTGGTTGTCTTATCTGTGATGCAGTTCAGCTTTAGACGCGCAGCAGCTTATTATCGGATAATATTTGTAGTATTCTTATCTACTCAGCCATGACTTTCAGAGGAAATGGGACTCTCATTTCGCATAACACAGCCTACATCCCATCGTCTTTGATGCCCGGGTAAAAACATAGCTCATTTCTTATTTTGTGTGGAGGAGAATATTTGTCACCTTGAATTTGAAAAAAAATTCAGGGTTAAGTTTTGACAGTCAGGGGACCTTGATGAGAGTATTTTTCTTTTTTGAGTGCTATCTCTTAATGTTAAATATATAAATCAATTAATTGAAATAAACTTGAATTAACAGTTTTGGCTGCTACCCTTTTTCTGTGGTTAATTTCTGACCTTGGTGCAGGTAGTCATAAAACAATATTACAACACCTGTTAATTTTGCAATTGCTGAATCATTTAAAGGTACTGTGGACACATTCCCACTACTAAATATGGGGAGACTTTTGCCAATTCGACCCTAAAGTACTTTCAAAACATCCGATCTGCCACGATGGCCTCTAGCAAAAGCCCTTACAATAAGGGTAGCGTGCCTCTGAGCTCCCATACGCAAGACAGTAGGGCTATCTTACCCTACTGGATCCGGTACAACATTGATTTCAAAAGGCAGAAGGAGATCAAGGACTTCAGCATGGTAAGAATAAGCGTTAAGATGTGACTGTAGATCATGTTCTAAACTGACATCTTTTATCTCACTGATTAGTCATGGACATTTTGGACTTCTCTTTTCCCCAGTTGTCACAGAAGCACAGGGAATAGGCTATTACAAAGATAAGACTGGCACTGTGCAGCCTGTCAATTACTTTGTCATGCCAGTGAAAGAGTAAAAGAGACTGAGAAGATCCATCCAGAGTCAGTGTAAGAAATGTACTTTACTAAGCCATAGCTATTTTAATTAAAATAACTACTTTACATGTTATCTTTTAAGTGAGAACCAAGAAAGTAAAATATGCATCTTCAGTATGTGCCTATATGACACATTTAAAGTCAGAATGAAACACGATAAGTTGTAAACGACTTCCATATTGTAATGTATTTATGAGTGAAACTGCTCATCTAACAAGAAAAAAGGGCAAAAAGCAAATATATATATATATATGCTATACCTGTACATAGTTATTTTTATATAAAAATAAAGAATCAAATTACAAACCATAAGACAATAATACAATAGATACAAATTAAATATTAAATACTCGTTTTTCTAATACAGTAGGTTTAACATGTATACATGTATTTGAC
Organism: Sinocyclocheilus rhinocerous; assembly: GCF_001515625.1. Lineage (NCBI taxonomy): Eukaryota > Metazoa > Chordata > Actinopteri > Cypriniformes > Cyprinidae > Sinocyclocheilus > Sinocyclocheilus rhinocerous. The sequence goes on along the minus strand of NW_015661612.1, from coordinate 484,176 downwards.
ATCTTTTGTTGTTTGATTAACATTAATGAGACAGACAGGTATTTAATTAGGCTGCTGTCCCTTTAAGACAGAATGAATGTAATATTCTGACACATATTCGGTTTTCACCCACCACACATTTAAAGTCAGAATGAAACACGATAATTTGTAAACGACTTCCATATTGTAATGTATTTATGAGTGAAACTGCTCATCTAACAAGAAAAAAGGGCAAAAAGCAAAGAAGAGCAAGTTATGACATTTTGATTAAAGAACGAGGTCATGTATATGTGGGGTGACCAGATTTCTCAAGGTTCAATATGGGCTGGTTTGTGTGTGTGACATATGACGATATGAGAAATTGTATTTCATGATATCTAAATTTTATTTATATATATATATATATATATATATATATATATATG
>NW_015661612.1:480461-483673 GCF_001515625.1 Sinocyclocheilus rhinocerous | reverse complement strand
TTTTTCTAATACAGTAGGTTTAACATGTATACATGTATTTGACATCTTTTGTTGTTTGATTAACATTAATGAGACAGACAGGTATTTAATTAGGCTGCTGTCTCTTTAAGACAGAATGAATGTAATATTCTGACACATATTCGGTTTTCACCCACCAGTTTACGTTCACTTAAGCCATAACCGACTGTATTTACGTGAGATACTCCACACGATGGACATTTTGACAGCAGTGTGTATAAGGCGCAAGAAGAACTGATCGCAGAACCGAGATCGCGCGGCTGAGATAGCGCCTTTGTCATTCAGCGTGATTCCGCCTATCTATCCCGCCTTCACTTTACTGCAAGTTAATCGATAACGAATTGTGATTGGATGGTAATTTTGTTATAGGACAAGCTTAGTTACCTTTGATTAGTCTGTTCTCGCGTGACAGAACACTAGCTACTACTAGGCCTACTTGCTCTGATCACCCAGTCGTAAAGAAATGTTGAAACACGGGACAAAACATGATTTTTTCAAAATAAGTCGGGACACTAAAAATAGAGCTGAAATACGGGACTGTCCCGGGAAAAACGGGACGTCTGGTCACCCTATGTATGTGTGTGTGTGTGTTTGTGTGTTAATTATGTATATAATATTAATTATATAATTGTTTAAATAATATATTAATTGTTTATAATTAACATGCGTTAAAATAAATAGGGCTAATTTTGAGTGTAATCTCTAAAACAGGTCTTGGCTCTCCTATTCCTTCTCTTTCTCTCTCAGTCCTCCATCTTACACGGATCTAATTGCCTCTTCATGGTCCCCTGAGACAGTCAGAGACTATGGCTGTCCAGTGATTGTTTGTGATGGAGTCTAATTTGCTGATGCATTACTCAGGTTAACTGTACTTGGAGCTCTGCAGTCTCTTTATGTTCAGTTATGTTCACATTTAGCTGCTGGGTAGTTTCTGGAGTCATAAAGAATTTATGTGCAAGCGAAACTAGAGCTGCTGTTGTTTTCTATAGGTCTATCATAATGCGTGCGGTAGAGGGTTTTAAATATCCTACTTCCATAGGACAGGAATGTCTTTATATCACAATGTTTTAAAGCCAATATGATAATGATCCATTGGCTATTTCTTTGCAGTGCATGGGTAACCTACACTTTAAAATCGTATTTTAGACTTTGACCTATTATAAAAAATAATTTATTTTAGAGGTCACTATCACTGTCACACATGACTGCCAGCTCCCTGAAATGAGATAGTAGTATAATTGTAAAAATATAAAGAATTTACAGGACAATTTTGAGGTTTAAAAAAATGACATGTAGGGCCTACTATTTTTAGAATTTGTTTTGCGACCACGTCAATTGATGTTAAATGACAGAACTATCATTTGAATCAGCAGGTACTCTTGCTCATTTGACACATGAAGGGGTGTGCATAAGACTGACATGACACCTTCATAATCATGACATGACACATGTCATGAATATGAAGGTTTTTTATGCATGTTTATGACAACTGTCATTAAGTGTCATTCGCTCAGTGTCATTAACCAAGTGTCATTAACCATAGCCCATAACAAAGACATCTCAAACAATGTCATCTTTGCATTAAAAATTACATAACTGAGCGAATGACACTTAATGACAGTTGTCATAAACATGCATAAAAAACCTTCATATTCATGACATGTGTCATGTCATGATTATGAAGGTGTCATGTCAGTCTTATGCACACCCCTTCAAGTAAAGTGTAACCGACACATCTTTGTACTTGACATTAATTTACAGTTTCGGGACAAGTTTCAGGTTTCTAAACAACGTTCATGTGTAGCAGACAAATGCTTTACTATATATTAGAGCATGAGACACAAAACTCAAATTTATAGATGTGTAACAGATGTTGAACCAAGCTGTAAACTCCCATATTACCTCTACAAAGGAGAACTGCTGTTTGTTCCTTCGTGGTAGTTCTCTTCTTAACATTTTGGTTGCTCTTTCACCTATTTCTTGAGAAATGGGGTGAAAAAAATACAATTTCTCAAACTGTGAACGTCTTGAACGCTACCTGTAGCTATTCTCGCGCCTTAGCCGAATTCCAAATTGCGCGCATGCGCATAGAATTTATTACCTATAATTTTAGAGCTGAATATAAATTACAGTGCTGATTAAATACAATAGCTATAACGTAATATACCAATTACGCTTAAGTGTTACCACGAGTACAGAATAAGGTTTGGGTAAACACGCTATAAAAATAAACAGCACGATAAGAGAGTTCTACATGAGAGGAAGTGTGATTCCAAAGATTTTCAATCGCCTTGTTCTGGAAATATTTGGGTAGCCCAAGTCCCATTCGTCCCCAGAAGAGGGAGACAACGTCTGGGAAAGAGCGCACAGACTGACGGTAGCGGGCAGCGGAGCATCCCACAACCTTCCTTCCCTCAGTGTAGCGGATCGCCGTAATACTGAAGCACTGTCTGCAATGTCTCCTGCACGGGCACGAGCTCTTCTCGGGCTCCTGATCACACTCTGCACCCAGAGCCCACTACTGTCCGGTAGGTCAATCTGCTTATCTCTTTTTAAATAGTAATTCACAAAATCAAACTTTGTATTTTATTGTAATTATGTAGAATTTAAATTTAGAACTATTTTTAAAGTATAAATCGTTAAGTATATTTTTGTCTAGTATGCCTATAATTGCCAGGGCTTTCTGTAATGATGTTGTCATCTTGCGCTTATGACAAATGGCTCTATTGAATTCATCACCTGCGGTTTATGAATCTGGATGTCTAAGTCCTGTTTGTTTGTGCGTGGTAACCATGTGCCAAACCTTTACTAAACATTTCAAGCACTAATAGGCTAATGCATGATGGGTGAGTCAGTGATTGAACAGCTGAGCCACAAGCAGGTGCACAAACTTCAAAAAGTGTACTTGCTTTGCTTTATATTTTTAAAAACAAGTAAATTTTTTAGCAATTTGAATCAGTTTCCAAAAAGGTGTTCATAGAAGTATGACACCTATGTCTACATGTGCGTGTGTGTATAATTGAGACTAATACTTACTGTACAACATACTTCGACTGATCGTAATGTCACCTTTGTAATTAATTTCTGTAGCTAATTTAGTAGAGGTTGCCAGGAGTGTTGTAAAACATACAGTTTAAATATCTATATATCTATGTGTGTGTGTGTGTGTGTGTGTGTGTGTGTGTGTGTGTGAT
>NW_015661612.1:440356-478585 GCF_001515625.1 Sinocyclocheilus rhinocerous | reverse complement strand
TGTTATGTGTGTGTGTGTGTGTGTGTGTGTGTGTGTGTGTGTGTGTGTGTGTGTGTAATCATTTCTGTAGCCTGGCAGTGTTGCAACAAAATATGTATTCAAAATCAGTTGACCAAATTTGGATTCCCGATTGGATTCCCTATAGTCAAGTCACCTTTATATAGCGCTTCTAACAATACAGAAGATAGATAGACAGACAGACAGACAGATAGATAGATAGATAGATAGATAGATAGATGGATGGGCTGCAAGTGCAGCTCTTAGTAAGTGATTTATCAAACTAGAGCCAGGACAGGAAGTTCAGTTAACCTCTTTAAAAGGTCACAGATGTTTTTGACATTCTTTCGCTTTCAGCTCTTCAAATCAATTTTAGCCACGTTTTCTCTCTCTCTCCACATCTTTCTTTCACTCTGCCTGTCCCTCCTAATTCTGAGGAGAATGCAGTGCATGGAGCAGAGGAATCTTGGATAAGAAAATTGGTAGCTAAGTCCTACTGAGCTGTTTTAGCTGCCACGTTACGGGCCTTTTTCTTTCTCACTTGCTCTTTCTCAGTGTTTTGGAAATGTTCTTTAAATGAGGTCACCCCAGTGTAGCCTGGGACTGCCATCAGCAGCTGCATTTTATCTAGTATTCTTCTCTTTTCCTCCTCTCTCTCTTTAAAAGGTCATCAGGGAGTGTAAAAGCACAGATGTATTAGACATTCTTTCACTTTCAGCTCTTCAAATAAATTTTAGCCACGTTTTCTCTCTCCTCACATCTTTCTTTCACTCTGCCTGTCCCTCCTAATTCTGAGGAGAATGCAGTGCATGGAGCAGAGGAATCTTGGATAAGAAAATTGGTAGCTAAGTCCTACTGAGCTGTTTTAGCTGCCACGTTACAACGGGCCTTTTTCTTTCTCACTTGCTCTTTCTCAATGTTTTGGAAATGTTCTTTATATGAGGTCACCCAGTGCAGCCTGGGACTGCCATCAGCAGCTGCATATTATCCAGTATTCTTCTCTTTCCTCTTCTCTCCATCTTCAACAAAACAAAATACATCCAACACAACTAAACCTTGAAGCCACCAGCTCCTCAGATTTGATGTAGACAGTAAAACCAAAAAAAAAAAACCTTCTAGATCTTCGAATGGTGCCCAACTGCAGCTTCAAAACCATTCCAGACATCTGCTTAACAGATAAAAGATATATTGGAAGGAATGAGTCTCAGAGTTTTGTTCCACAACCCTGGACTTTAACATCAAGTCTGCTGATATTCCGGTAAGAATGAGCTTATGTTGTCAGGTAAGAGCTCTGCCAGAGAGTGAGAGGAAGAGAAGAATCATGCCCTGACCAGCTACTGGAATTTAATCTTGCTCAGATTTTAACCAAGGAATTTGCGGAAAGTCTTTGATTGACGTAGGCAAGGCTGGAGGGTTTAGAAACTCAATCTGTCGATAAGTGCAGTGTGCTATGGTACAAGATGCCAGCATGTAGTTGGCACAATGCCCACGCTCAACCTGTCACTCAGGTGTTAGAGCGTTGTCTTTCATCAGATTTCCTCCTACGAAACACCTGGAAATTTTGTAGCTCAGGCTAAAAAAAAGTCTATCTATAAGCACTAAGCTATTGTTGACTCAAACAATAATGCACTCTAAATGCTTCTTGCATTTGTTTGAATGTCCTCCAGGCACCTGAATGAAAATAATAAGCAAAAAGTATGTTTGTGAGAATTTGTTTATGCCTTTCATTGAGAAAATGATGTCAGAGCAGCAGGTGCTTGCCCTACAGGTCTTTCCAAAATAAGTGACAACAGGACCACAGGGCATTTACTTTCCCCTTCCTAATAAAGGAATGAACAATGGCCCAGGGCCAGTGTGAAAGAGTTTCAGGACAGCTATTGGGACAGTTCTTACGTTCCAACAATCTTACATTTGTTTTAAGTATGTGCATGTGAATTTATGCCTTGCTATTTTAAATATTTGATTTTCTGGGATTTATTAAACACTGATTTGCGAATTCTGCTGATGGAAATATGTCATCAATCTAACTGGCTTACATCGACATGTCAGAATTGCGATAGCAAATTGTGACAGTCTTGGAAACATCAGTTAGAATGGGTTAAAAATTACAAAGTTTATTTTTTTTACAGCTGTCATGAAGTTAGATTATAACATTTCCAGCTATTACTGCAAATTAAAAACAAGAAATTATTTGTTGTAATAATAAAAAAAAAGAATGTTTGAGAAAAGAATGGAAAACATACTTATTGCTGAGAATGTCCTTAACTGATTAACTGAGGAACAGTTCTTACAACTTCTGGAATCATAAAAGTAATCACAGTTAATTATTTTTTACTACTGACTGCAGAATTACCCAACTTTGAGAACCACTGATCTAGGTGATGTCCACTCCCTAATACGAGCCTCAGTTAGTTTCCTCCAGTATAAAATTCAGTATATAATTCTTGTGTTTTACAAGTCTTGATTTAATCAAAATGTGAACCCACCCTACATCATAAATTTTAATATGGGCTAAGTCACAGACTGAGGTTTGATGTTTCTGTGGCCTGTGTGTGTGCGTTAGTTGTGGTAATTGCAATGACGTGTGTGATGTGGTTCCAGATTATGTGGAGGGATGTTCCATTGCCAATATTACATTATAAAGCAGTGACCAAGAGGCATATGTCCACGTGTACGATTAAATAAATGATAGAGATTGATCTCTCTCACTGGGCTTTATGCCAGAGTCATACTGTTGTACAGTAAACAGGCACAGTGATGAGAGATTTTCTCACTCCAACTCTCAGTAGGGTTATAAAAACAGCCTGAGCACACTAAAGAACTTCAGACAGTTTACAGTTTGATTAACTGAAGGCTGTAGACCTTATTGCTCTTGTTCAAGCTGTAAGTAAGTTAACTTATACAATAGCTCTACATTAAACACTATGACTCCCACTAAGCGAATATTCATGCTAAGTTTACAATTTAGTTTAATTTTCCCTTGATATATGGCCCTCTGCAATACATAATTCTGATTGTTCAGTCACATAATCGCATGCATTCATTGGTCAAATGTTGAGCATATTGAAACTTTATAACTGTTCCAGGACAATTTCTTGCATTGCTCTCTAATACGTGGAATATTGTGTAGTCTGTCGGGCATTATTGCAAAATAAAACTCTTCAAGGTTATACAAGACCTCTTTGCTTCATTTTGTGGTCTTGATTTGGGATATATTTTGTGACAGTGACCCTCAATATCCCATACTTAGTCTAAGAGTAGCTTATAAGATAGTTAATTCTTGATTTGCTGAACTTAGCAACTGCAATCTTGCAAAAACGAACTCACCAGACTAACTGCAATGTGACTGACAGACTACTGTACTCTCTCCCAGGTTCTAAGCCACTGCCACCACGCAATGTGAAGCTCACCTCGGTGGATAAGGGGTTAAAGGTCACGTGGGATCCACCCAGCGAGCTGGACAGACGGCCTGTTGATAGCTACAGCATCGGCTACGGGAAGTCCATGAAGTCACTGCGCTTCGTCACTGTCGACAAGGACAGACGGTCAGAGTTACTAGAGGACGTAGGTAAGAGTGAAAATCATTCATTCATTAAATGAAAAGCTAGAGACACACACTGAGTACTTGAGCACTATTTCAGGCTCTCATGTGCATGTTGTGTTGTTTTAGAGCCTGGAGAACTGCATTTTCTCAAGATGAGTGCAGAGAATAAGGATGGGATGAGTAAACCTGTCTACAGGGCAGAGACTCCAGGAGGTGTGTGCTTGCCTGTGTGTGTAGATAGAGACCTGCATGTTTCTCTATGACTCTCTGTTCTCTTCACTGTTGTACAATGGTGCATGAATATATAAAGTGCAGTATGCACATTAAAACACATATGCATGCTTTTAAACTTAACCAAAAAGTGTGTCATCATTTATGTTGTTCCAAACCTGTATGCATTTCTTTGCTTGTGCAGAACACATTTGAAAAATGTCTCTGTTTTTTGTCCATATATTGAAAGTCAGTGAGGTCCAGTGTTGTTTGGACCTCAGTCTTCTTTTATTTTCTCCAGAAGTCATACAGGTTTGGAACGACATGATGTCAAACTTTTTACTTCTAGGGCAATTTCCTTTAAGTATAACAAAACAGGAATCCCTCAGCATTGTATACATACAGTGGCCCCTAAAAAATGTTGACACTCAAGTTGCACACAAAAATGAATTAATTACAAGATCAAATATTAAACTATTCACAAACTATGGAGATCTATACCGTTCAAATGTTCGGGGTCAGTAAGATTGTTTAATTTTTTTGAAAGAAGTCTCTTGTGCATACCAATAGTGCATTTATTTGTTCAGAAAATACAGTAAAAAACAATCATATAGTGAAATATTTTTACAATTTAAAATAAATGTTTTATATTTTTATATATTTTACAATGTAATTTATTCCTGTGACGACAAAGTTGTCAGCTGTGAATTTGTTAAATCAAAACTTTTATTTCTCTTCTTTATGAATCCACTGAGCCCATCTGAAGCCAAACTCTGTACACGTGAGCCCTCCGAAGAGAAGGAATCCCAGATTTAAACCAAATGAAGAGTGTTTTAGTTTCTTACAATCTCAAGAGTAAAAGAGATGAAAACACATAAAATGGAAAATCCCACAGACTGAATTCCATGTGATCAATGGTCTAGCATACACTGCAAAAAATGATAAGATTAATGGAGTATGTTTTACATGAAAGTGCTATTTCGGTTTTTCTACTTCAAAATTTTGCACCTCTGTCATAGATTTAGAATAGACGATACTGCGGAATGTTCGGTTTACTAATATATAAAATTATTTGGACACAGAAATACTGATTGTGGTCACTTCCTTAACATCTCCAGAAATGAAATTTCATTATTATATTATTCCCACAATGTTATCTAGTCCATGTTTGTTCTTTGCTATTGCTATTGTCATGATGTTACCATAGTGTTGCTCTAATTTTTCTCTGGCTTTGCCGCCGGGTTAACAAAAGACATATGCTTCATGTCATTTTGCGATGTAACAGTGATGTGGCAGGAAAAGCTCAATTTTGTAATGCAAGTTCCACTTCAAACTACTTCAAGTTCTCAAAAAATATAGTTGTTTCTGTACATTAATGGCAAATGACAGATTTCAGACTTGCAGGCTTATGGAAAACATCTATGTTGCTACTCCCTTGAGAAAGTTTAAACCATGTTAAGTTTGGACATGTGTTTGGATGCCAGAGACCTCCGATACCCCAAGTTCCTGAAAGACAGTGGCAGTTTGTCAGCTGTGAATTTGTTAAATCAAAACTTTTATTTCTCTTCTTTATGAATCCACTGAGCCCATCTGAAGCCAAACTCTGTACACGTGAGCCCTCCGAAGAGAAGGAATCCCAGATTTAAACCAAATGAAGAGTGTTTTAGTTTCTTACAATCTCAAGAGTAAAAGAGATGAAAACACATAAAATGGAAAATCCCACAGACTGAATTCCATGTGATCAATGGTCTAGCATACACTGCAAAAAATGATAAGATTAATGGAGTATGTTTTACATGAAAATGCTGTTTCGGTTTTTCTACTTCAAAATTTTGCACCTCTGTCATAGATTTAGAATAGACAATACTGCGGAATGTTCGGTTTACTAATATATAAAATGATTTGGACACAGAAATACTGATTGTGGTCACTTCCTTAACATCTCCAGAAATGAAATTTCATTATTATATTATTCCCTTGGTTTTCCCACAATGTTATCTAGTCCATGTTTGTTCTTTGCTATTGCTATTGTCATGATGTTACCATAGTGTTGCTCTAATTTTTCTCTGGCTTTGCCGCCGGGTTAACAAAAGACATATGCTTTATGCCATTTTGCTTGTAACCGTGATGTGGCAAGAATGTGACAGGAAAAGCTCAATTTTGTTTCACAGCCACCATTGTTGTGCTATCATCTCTTTGTCATCACTCTGGCAGTGGAAATCAGTGGGACTAACCTTTAAGAGTAGGTCCACATGTAGCCCAGCTGAGTCCACACATGGACATGGTAACTCTGGTCTGGTCCCTGCAACCTGGAGCTTGTTATCGCATCCAAAACCTCCCACAGAGAGAGAATTAATGGAGATAATTCGTACAATCAGTGAACAAATCAGACCTGAGGGGTGGGAAAGAGAACAATGTGGCATCATGGATCCAAGACATGGACTTGGAAGACTGACACTGTAAAAACAATGAGAAAGGGAAAGAGTTTGAGAGGGGTGAGCTACTATGTTTCACCCCTGTTTCAAGGCCAGTGATATGTGAGCCTGCCTCAGCTGTGGTGGCTGGACTCTCTGAATGGGAAGTGGGAATAAGTGTCTGTTTGTGTGTACAAAGGAAAACGAGTTGCTGTTACTATCATTTCAGTTCATTTTGAGACCTGACACTTCGTATTAACTTAGGTGTAAATAATTCTGGTAGAGCTTAAGTACTGAGTAAGTAATGCTAGCACAATCATAAGACAGTCTTTAAGTGTGCACGCAAGGCATGCGTTTAGCCAAAACCCTCACAAAAAGGCTGAGCTATAAAGGATATGAAACGCTTTATACGAAGCTATAAAGGATTGACTCATTCCTCTCCTTCCTCCTTTTCTCCCTTTTATTTTCATTCTTCAGCCCTCAAAATGACCTGACATTAATGATGGCACGCTTTCAAAACACTGCTTCATGAAGTTTTGAAACATTTATTTAAACTGCTCTCAGGTCAGTTTTACAATGTATGTTCATTTTTAATTAATTTAATTGTAATATGTGTATAATACAAAGTCATCCACTGTGAAGTGTAATTGGATTTAAAATTGTGAGACCACTTGTGAAAATGCTTCATCATTCTTTTTCTTTTTTTATTTAATACTTTAAATATATATATATATATATTTTTTGCTTTACAAATGTTGTGCACTTCATTGTAAGCAAGAAAATGTGACCTTTTTTAATAAATAACATTTTTGAATTTCTTCATATTTCGTCATAACGTATATTACATAATTCAAAATCCTAAAACTTTATTTGTGTCCGTGTTCAAATTAGATTTTGAATCCCAAATTTTCAGTTTGGACTCAGACTTTATGGACCCCAGTATATTTGATAATGTGAAATAAACATGGTACAGTGTTATCACAATGAGGTCATTTTTATTAAAGTCAAGTCAACTGAGGACAGACCTCTTTCTAAAGCACATTTAAAACAACAGAAGTTGGTCCAAAAATGATAATAATAACAGATTATTAAATTCCAGTGCCAACATTATTTGCTCTGTCTCTTTCATTAGGCAGGATGGTGTCTATAATGTCATCACAGATTAACCCACGGCCCCCAACTCAGAGGACAGCACTAGGACAGCAGAGGGCCCCTCAGTCATCCTCAGGACCAGAACCCCCTCATCAAGTAGGACGCGTCCCTCTGCGACCTCAAAGCAAACACAGAGTGGACCTCAGCCAGCACCAAGCAGACCAGCGTAATGCTAACAAGCACAAACTGGGTAAGCATAAAAGTCTGAATGTTTGAAGGCTAAAAGGAACAGTGTTTGAGACATACGTAGTGTATGCATTTAAATCTAGGTTCAAATATTTGTAAACAGACCTCAGATTGCATGTCTTCAGTATGTCCCATAGCAGGTAATGTGTAATGATACATGGCCGTATCTGGTATCCCCCCTCTGTTCGTAGCATCTGAGTCCATCTATGTGGTATCACTGCAGGCACCCAGAGCCCAGGGGAGGAGTGCACCCATCACCACGGCCACCATAAATAAAAAAGTAACAACAGGTATTTCACAGATCACAGTGGTGCTAACCAGAACTCCATATTCAGTATTTTAACTCACTTTTTTATGCCTTTATGTCAGAGCCGGAGGTTGTGGATGAAGTAGAGGACATCACAGTTAGAGTATTGTCTCCCCAGTCTGTCCTTATCACATGGGTTGATCCACCTGTTGAAAAGAAGAAGGAAATACCAGGGGGATCCAGGTAAAAATGAATTATATAATTTTTAAAATGGTGGGCCAATTGGTATGTTGGCTGCATTAAATACACTACTGTTCAAAAGGTTGGTAAGATGTCTTATGCTCACCAAGGCTGCATTTATTTGATCAAAAATACGGTAAAAAGAGTACAATTTTGAAATATGAATTAAAATAAAAAATTTATGTTTTCTACATTCACATTTAATACATTTTAAAATATAATTAATTCTTGTGATGGCAAACCTGGATTTTTAGCAGCCATTACTTCAGTCTACAGTGTGATCCTTAAAAAAATCATTCTAATATGCATATTTGATGCTCACGGAACATTTCTTATTATTATCAGTGTTAAAGCAGTTGTGCTACTTAATATTTCTGTGTAAAACCATGATATATTTTGTTCGGAAACTTTTGATGAATAGGAAGTTCAAAGAACAGCATTATTTGAAACAGAAATCTTTTGTATTGAAGGAATTATGAATGTCTTTACTGTGTCTGTGTCATTACTGTGAATGACTTGAATGAGTCCTTTCTGAATAGTAACCCCAAACTTTGGAACGATAGTGTATATTTCAGCTTTAGAATCAATGTATGTGCAGGTATTACACTGTGAAATACAGAGAGAAAGGAGAATCTGCTCGATGGGAATACAAGGACACCACTCAGAGACATCTCATAATTGAAACGCTCTCTGCGGACAGCATGTACGAGTTTTCTATTTGTATCTCGCAAGGAGATCAGAAGGGAAAATGGAGTGCATCTGTGTTCCAGAGAACCCCTGAATCAGGTTTGTTTACACTCCCTGATCTTTAACCCAGATGTTTTGTTTAGTTTGCATTGCTGAGCAGATAAATCCAGATAGTATGTTATTATAGATATAATTATCTGCAAACTAAAAAGGTCAATGTCAGATTGAACAACATACAGAATTGCAATATTATAATTAAAAACAGAAAACGACTTTGGCATTTGGAGAGTAAAACATTAATAATAGTTGACCATATGTCTTCCATGAAACCACTTATCTGTGTGCAATGCCAAAATATATGGGAATGATAATCCTTCAGCATTACAATTTCTCCAGCAGGCACGCAGAGCACCAGTCTGTAAAGCTAAACCAACACAAATGTATATGTGGAAAACACGAACTGTTCCCTGTTCACGCAGAAGGAACTTTCCTTTTAAGTGTGTTATCCTTGGCCTAGATTTATTGGTTCAATCTTGGGTATTCCCAGTGTTCATTGGAAAATATTCAGCTATGAAATTGACCGTACTGATTAATTTGACATCTACTTCCAGAATACATCCTTTCCTATGCTCCTGCTATGAAACCGTTTGGCGCAAAGTCAGTTATATACCGTGGCACCACCACCTCTGCTACCATAGATGGACTTACGCCAGGTGACCGCTATATCTTCAAAATCCGTGGAGTCAATAGGAAGGGCCAAGGACCACAGACTAAAGCCATCATTGTTGCAATGCCTGCATGTAAGTATTCCCAACAGATGTTTTCCCCAATAAACTTTAGCAGCTTTACAGAAACTTGGTTAAGAGTGGTATCTTAATTTTTGTCTCCAGCCAGCTCTACTCACTTAAGGAACACAGACAGTCACAAGACAAGTCAAAGTGCCTCCAAGACATCATCAAACAAAGAATCAGACAATCAGGAGCCAGATGAGATGGAAGAGTCCGATACTCAGACCACAACTCAAGCGCCACCCACCAATAGACGAGGACGCCCTCTTTCTCAAACAAGGTCCTATCACAGCATCTTCTCCTCTGTGAGGGGTTCTGTCAGAAATGGAGGTTCTAGCTCAAGGTCAAACTCACATTCATCCTCCACTCATGCCAAAGATAGAGAAGGCAATACAAATGAGGAAGAGAAGCCAACAGACAGTCCAATAGAAGAGGAAATCAGAGCAAATGAGGCTATTGAGGACACAAAACCAGAGAGCAGTAATAATGCATCACCACAAACAGAGGAGCCTTCAAAATACTCACCTGACACTAAAGAATCAAAACCCAATCAGTCTGAATCTGTCCATAAAACATCTGAGGACAAACGTCCTTCTTGGACCCCTCGCACATCCTCAATTGTTGATATTAGCAGATTAAGAAGGCCTAGTTCTCGATCAAGAATGCGGAGTGAAGATTCTTCCAATTTGTCGCAAAACCAAGAGTCTGCAACTACAAGAAAGGACCTAACAGCAGTCTCCTATCCTGAGGGAAAGAACTCGTACAGCCAGATAAGTGTCACAGACAGGACACCTTCAGTGATCTCACCCCAGGAAACCATGCCTGAACCAGTGAAAAAATCAGAATCATCCTCATCCATCTCTTCTTCTCCAACTTCCGCTTCCTCCTACTCAGCATCATCTTCGTCATCTTCTTCTTCCACCTCATCTTCTTCAGGATCTTCTCCTTCATCATCCTCACTATCATCATCATCAGGTACAAGAAGGATTTCCTCCACTTCAGGTCGAGTCACAAGTTCAGGATCTGGTGCCATGTACCCTAATGGAAGAAGAGTTGGAATTTCAACTAGAGCTCAGAGACTTCAAACAGGAAAGCACAAACTTGATTCATCATCAACATCTGCTTCTTCACAGTCCACACTAACAATGGGAACCAGGACAAACGGTCACGATACAACAGAGGAGCATGATACCAAACACAAAAACACGGAGCTAGATGACACAAAGGGTAAACAACCAACTGAAGAAACCAAAAAAAACCTTTCTGATACAACTGAAGAGGAACACCCAGAACAAAAGGAAAATTATGATAACAAAGAAGAGAAAAGCAATAGTTATGGTTCCACTTCCCATTCTTCTTCAAGGACTACCCCTTCTACAAAAGGAAGAAGTTCACCCCTTTTATTACCAAACCGAAATTCTAGGATAGTTACAGGGAGTCGCAGACAAGATGGGAGAATACTGTGGAGTAGGACTGCCTCATCTATAGGTGCAGGAAGGCCAATTATTACAGGATTTCCTTCTCGTTCTACTACTGTGAGCTCTCAAGACACTAGCGATAAAACTAAAATTTCACCCACAACATACCCTTCAAAGCATGAGGTTAATCCTGTCTCAAATAAACCTAGTGTGCTAAATAAAGAAACAAATGTTGCAATAAGTTCCAACAATCCCAGTAATAATGAAGATGTAAAAATTAGCAATGATCATGAAGATGATTATCTTTACGAGGGAAGCAGAGAGACCTTGGGCAGGCAAAGCAAAGATGCCACCTCAACTGCTGCACCTAAAACAACAACAACAACTGTGAGTGAACCTCACAGACCTGCCCAGAACTTTGAGAATGAAAGTGTGGATAGGGAACAAAGTAGTACCAGTACCAGTTCAAAGTCAATTCCTTCAGTTGCCCAAAAAGTCCCTATTTTGGCTTCTAATGGTCGGGTCCGTTCACCTGTGGTAGCAAGCCGTCTGAAAGATTCACGGTTCCCTAGTAGGGTGTATCCAGTACAACACAGAAGACTGGGCTCTGTTTTCACACCGGGCTCTTCATCATCTTCAACACACTCCTCTTCAGCATCATCATCTGCCTCCTCTCAGAATAGTCCAGCAGAATCACCACTTATCTCAGATCAGGTCACAGCTGGCAGGAGTAATACTAATGTTAGGCTCACCCCAAGTTCAGTTTCTCGCTCTTCCCATGGGCTGTCTGCTGGTGAAAGCTCTAGAGGGAATTTATCTCCTGAGTCTCGAAATCCAGTGATGGGATCGAGGCTGCGGTCCATTTCAAAGGAAAACACTCCAGCCAGTGGCTACAAACCTAGTTATGAAAAAGGTAAGCATTATGTTGTCTGCAAGGATGTGCATGCTGTACGTATAACAATTTCAGTGTGTGCATAAGTATATTTTTACTCATTTCTCTAATTCCATGTTCAGGCAAAAATGGACGGCCGAATCTCATAGCTGCAAATGGCAAAGTATCCTCAACATCTGAAGAAAATTCTAAACCAAACGGAGTCCGACATATCACAGGTCCTGATGGAACAAAATGGGTGTGTTTATTTGCAGTGTTAATTATTGCTATATTTGGCAGTCCTGAATGTCCCTAAATCCATTAAAATGTTTTATAAATGCTATTAGTTTATTTACTACTGGCAAACTTAATTTATACACTTCGTTTCTTGTTCTAATTTCTAAACTACGAAAGATGTAGCGTAAAGTGAACTTTTTACCCATAGCAGGTTTGTAGCACTGATAGTGACCCTCTGGTTTCATCAATGACTTTCATTTTGTTAAACATAAATGGCAGAATGTAAATTAGATCTGTTATGTACAAGATACTGTGATCATACTGTCCATATCCATGGCTTCCGTTACATCTGTTGTCTGGATACATTAATAAATCAGGCAGTACAGCAGTCCAAACAGAATTATCTTTAAAGTAAGCAAAGATAATCATGTGAACAGTTTTGTCTCTCTAGGAATGCATGGAAACTCCACAAGCAGGGACCTTAGGGACACTTATTCAAGCAAGGCTGTTTGACTTTTGTCTCATTTTGTTTTGAAAGAAAGATTCTTCTTCTTTAATAAAGTTCTATTCACTCTTTTAGATAGTAGATCTGGATAAGGGTGTCCTAATGAATGAAAACGGAAGAGTCCTTCAGGACTCAAAGGGAAGACCCAGAAAAGTTGTCCTTGGAGAGGATGGCAAGACTATTTTTGGTGAGTTGCTTACAATTTTAACTTCATAGAAATATAGAAAGAAGAAGCCTGTTTTAAACTGACTTTTATCTATGTTTGCTATATTAGATGACCAGGGCAGCCCACTGGTAAACCAGGAAGGATTAGCATTATTTGGTCATGGAAGAGACAGTCGGCCTGTGATTAATCCAAGTGACAAGTACCTTACTGTGGGAGGAAAACCCATCGTGGGCTTGGACCGCCCTAAACCAAGGACTACAACCATGACTACAACAACCACTACAACCACAACTACAACACCAGAACCTACAACAACAGAAATGGTAACAGAAACATTGGAGCAGTCAACATTAGCTGCTGCACCTACATGTCCACCTGGACTTTATTCTCGACTGGACAAGAATGGTTTCCCAATATTGAATGCTGATGGAATACTTAACTGCTACTCTGAAGGTGAGATGAACTCTTTGCAGCCATACTTAACTCAATAATATGATGTGGATTTGGTAATGTGCGTCAAAACAAAAATGATGGAAAAGATACTCTTAAGATCAGACAGAAATGTGTTTGGCCCAGTTTGTGACTATAGTTGGCTCTTGTATAACGAGTCTTGTCACAGGCATGTAGTTAGTACCCACAAGACTTGATCCTCTGTAATTTAGAATCAGTATTCCAAGGATGATGTTAGTTAGGATGTACACAGTAAACCTCAAAGGATATCCCCTTGTTATGCCTGAATAACCTCTGCTATGCTTTGAATCTGCCTGTGAACAGGATGCTTTTTTGGAGAAACTGTAGAAAAATAATTTTCCTCTTACTGCTGCCTACTCTTAAATAAAGTAACAATTGCCTCCTATCCTGACTTAATATGTGGAGAAAACTGTAAGACATTTGTTGGTTGATTTTCCCCCCAAAAAAGTATAAACACTTGGTGCTTTTGTTTGAGCATCCGGACTAACACGACATAGAAACATTGTCCCAACCAGTGCTTCATTTTAGCAAGGGATTTTCTGTTTGTCTGACCAGTAAAATAATTATTTCTAACTATTTTTGCATTTCTGTTTGGTGAGCTAGTGGCAGAATTTGCCATCTGAATTATTGAAAAAAAAATTCTATCAATCAGTTGTTGATTGGATTTTGAGATGTGGGAATTACACTCAAAAATGAATGTGAGCTTTCTTGTTAGTTGTGGAGGGGCACAGATCCATAACATGCATTTACAAAATAGATATGGTGAATTTGCATTTCATGCTGACTTTAAATTCACATTGTGTTGCATCTAAATTTTAAATATATACATTTTCACATCTAAATTTTAAATATATAAATATATAAAAATGTTAGTCAGTCGTGTTAGTCAGGATGCTCAAACAAATGCACCAAGTGTTTACACTTTTGGGGGGGAAATCAACCTACAACTGTCTTACAGTTTTCTCCACTTATTAAGTCGGGACAGGAGAAAATATTTGATCACTGAAAAAATTACACACATCACCTTTAGGATTAACACTGAGGGTTAACTTAGTGCAGTGGTTCTCAAACTTGTCCTGGAGTACCTTTTACACTTTTGGGGGGGAAATCAACCTACAACTGTCTTACAGTTTTCTCCACTTATTAAGTCGGGACAGGAGAAAATATTTGATCACTGAAAAAATTACACACATCACCTTTAGGATTAACACTGAGGGTTAACTTAGTGCAATGGTTCTCAAACTTGTCCTGGAGTACCCCCTGCCCTGCACATTTTGTATATCTCCCTCATCTATCACATCTGATTCAACTCATCAGCTCATTAGTGGAGACTGCAAGACCTGAAGTGGGTGTGTCAGTGCTGGGGGTACTTCATGGAGAGGTTTGAGAACCCCTGTAACTGGGCTTTAATGTGGTTGCACATCTCAGCTGTTATTTGGTGTTTTTGTCTAGAAAATTGTGGACCTGGCAATAGTTGCTTTATTTAAGAGTGGGCAGCAGTCAGAGGAAAAGGATATGTGAAATGTGAATATAATACCTAATTCTTAAAGGTAATGCTACATTTCTATCTGAATGTGGGCTAAATGCTAATTGTTGATGTAGATTTGTTAATTGCCACAGACCGAGTCCACCAATCCAAATGAAACTGAGCCAAAATCAATGATTTATTAGTACCACTTGAGAAGAGGATTCCTCTGGTTTCCAGCTTCCCTACGAAAACACAGTTCAGAGATGTGTTATCTTTATGGTCAGCATGGCATCTGATGATGCTGTTATTAATGAAGATGGTGTTGGCTGATTGCTTTGTTTACTGGCTGCCAAGCTATAAGCAGATTGTTTTTACTTTTGCTTTTTGTATGGCCATTTGTACTCAATTTCTCTGTTAATCTATTAAACTTTATAGATGCCATTTGTTTGCTTTTGTTCAAGGGGGTGCATTCCTGCTTTTTAGTCTTAATTTTTCCATACAAATTGTCTTTATAGGTTGCAAAGTGAAGAGTTGTATGATTCAGTGTGCACAAACTTGGATGACCTTTCTGGAATAACAACTAGACCTTGTTGTTATGCAATTCTGCTTGTTTGTTGAACACAGGACAGTTATTGTGGCCTGCATTTAGGGACAAGCTTGTTTGCAAACAGTTTTAATAATTATTTGGCCTAGTAATTTTCTTGTTGTGACAGGAATCCTTGGGCAAGAAAGAATAGTTTGGTCACATTCTCACTACTATAACAGAGCAATAGCATTAACTTTTAAAGCAATGTTAAATAAAGTTGCATGTACAGTGGACCTAAAAAAGTAACTGGGCAGCTTTGGACACTTAAATCCCACTTAATGGGCATTTCTTTAAAATAAATGCCACTTGGCTTCATATTTTGTTATATAATACAAAGACGTTAATACATTTTTAAATGTGACATGAGAGTCCAAACACTCTTTGGGCTACAGTGAGGTGGGATACAGAATCCTGTGAACTTTTATTCTTCCTGTTTTTGATTGCTACTCTATCTTACAGATGGGCTTTTTGAAGAGACTACCACAACCCCAGTCCCACTTCCTACCACAACACTGGTTCCCACAACAGAGTCTCCTACAACAGAGCCTCCAACTCCTGAGACACAGCCTTTTAACAACACCCCTTCCTCTGAGTTTGATGTGGCTGGAAAGAAACGGTTCACAGGTAATACGTTTGGTTTACTACATATTACAACAGTTAGTACTCTGGTATAAAATGTCATATTCCCTGTTCTTATTGGTTCCAAACTCAACTCACAATTGGATTGTGATCTGATCACTGAACTACATTCATAGATGTCTGGGACAGATTTTAACCACATTTAATTTAGATGTAAATACAAACATGTTTTCACTATCCACATTCAGCTACGCAAGTAATAAATGAGATTATGCTATAAATAAACATGTCACTTTGACAGACTGAGTCGTTCAAGTCCCATGGTGCAAGTTCTTTTAATTATGCTGCTCTTGCTGTGTGAAAAAGACAAAAGACACCACACTCTTGCGATTTTCTGACCTGATTCAAATTATGTTATTGTATTATTGTATTCTCGCCAAAGAGAGCGCTTTACAACCTTTTCTTCCCATTTATTCAATTCTAGCCCCATTAACATCCATTACTAGGGAGTTTGCAAAGACATTTTGAAAGATCCAGTTTTGAATTGTGCAATCCAGTCACACTGAAAATGCATTGGAATGAAGGTGTTAATGCAATTGGGCTAAAATATCCAGATACTATCTGGATTTGACACAAATGTTAATGTCAGGTGTAAAAGGGGCCTATTTTTACACAGTATTTGACTTGGATTAAAAGTGTCTGTTAAATAAACAAACTTTTATGGGATGTGACCTCCAGGATAGTTGTGAAAATTAAGCCATAACAAGAAGTTACTAGTAAATGTGTACACTGTGATTTTATTTTAATGTTTTTGAAAGAAATCATAGATTGTATATCTTTGATCAAAGATAGAGTAAAAACAGTAATATATTATGAAATATCATTACAAATTATAATAACTGCTATCTATTTTAGAATGTAATTTATTCTGTGATGGTAAAGCTGAATTTTCAGCAGCCATTACTTCAGTCTTCAGTGTCACATGATTCTTAAAAATCATTCTAATATGCTTATTTCTAATATGCTAATGTGCTCATTTCTTTTTATTATCAATGTTGAAAACAGTTGCTTAATAGCTGCTTAATATCGGGATAAACCGGGATATTTTTCTCAGGATTCTTTGATCAATAGAAAATCGAAAGAACAGCATTTATTTGAAATATAAATATTTTGTAATATTAGAAAAGTCTTTACTGTCACTTTTGATCAATTTAATGCATCCTTTCTGAATAAAACTATTAATTGCTTTCAAATAAAAAATCTTACTGATTCCAAACTTTTGAATAGTAGTATATTGCAAATTGAGAGCAAATGGGGGAATAATTTACCTATAGCCTCTCGATTTGTATTGTCTTACTCTAAGTTTACTTTCTACTAGAGGTCTCTCCCCTATGGCCAGAGTGTATAACCTTGTCAACCCTCAGGTCTGCATCTAATACTACATACCATGTGTTGGTAGAGGCTATTTTAGAGTCCATTGACTTTACAGGCTCTAAGGACTCAAATTCTTTCATGTGGGCAGCTTCTGTAGGAAATAATTGAAAATGCCTGAGTGAAAGTATTTAGACTCAGCTCTATAAATTATGGCTGAATGTCTGTGGGTTTGGGCTTCCTTCCCGAATTCTTCAAGACTCAGTATTTGTGCTGTATAAAGGTAGCGTGCCTGAATGAGAAAAATTATCAAAATAAAAAAAAAAGTTTTATTTGTGATTGCTATTGGGTGCTATTCCAACCAATTCACAAATAGTGCAATTGTATTCCACTCAGCAGTGGATTAGTGCGATCATGATCATGGGGTCACCATTCAACCTGTTACCTGACTCTAGTCAAGCTTTTTCAGGTTCAGCATGAATTCATTTACCAAGACTGACTTGACTATAATAGCCTTTGAACATTAGGTTCAGCAGACTCTATCTTTCCAAGTTTAAATCCCCACAGGCTGTACACCTACACTCTCATAAAAAAGGTACAAAAGCTGTCACTGGGGCAGTACCTTTTCAAAAGGTACACTTTTGTACCTTTTAAGTACTAATATGTAAATTTTAGGTACTAATATGTACCTTTAAGGTACCAATGTAGACTCTTTAGGTACAAAAGTGTGCCTTTTGAAAAGGTACTGCACCAGTGACAGCTTTTGTACCTTTTTTTCTGAGATTGTAGCTATGGAGCATTGTTTCAGGTCCAGTTTGCATGCAGAGACTGTGCCAGATGAGTTTCAGAAATGGTTATGCTGAGCTGGAGCTTTGGCTAGTAAGCTGGCAAATTTAGTTCTGCACCTCATTGACTCTTTACAATACTGCACTTGCAGTAGAGAAGTTCACATTGCTATAATTATAAGTATCTGCTAAGCTCATCTACCGCAACTCGGAACAAGTCCGGTCTGGTGTCCAATAAAGGCATGTGACAAAAGCGTACTGGATTTGGAGTCCCAGCTTTTCTACTAAATTTAGTACGTTTTGGTTACATAAGCTTTTAATCTACAGACAAACTGATTTCACACTAGCAATACACTGTTAATAATTATGCTATTAATTTAACAAGTTAATTTAAAAAAAAGTCATACAATAAAATGTATTTAATAATGAAAGTCCAAATATCTGTACACATGGAACATAGAATAGTTACAAAAGAAATGTAAAACAATTGTATTTTTAAAAAATTCTGTTTTATTGATTTCTAAGGCCGGTTTTTCTAATGTCTATTTAGCAGTTTTTTCTGCAACAATAATGTCTTTCAATTACAATAATTTAAGTATTTTCTTTTTCAAATATTGATGTTTATATATTGATGTGAAATATTTCAAAACAGCCCAATTGCTGGGTTTGTCCCTATTTTACCCAGCACTGGGTTGTATTTAACCCAGCATTTTTTAGAGTGTGGGATGAAATTATTAATTTGAATAATGAATAGTCATATGTAATTAATTTGAAATTACTACTCGATTGATATCCCTAAACCTGCTTAAAATCTGTGGTTAACAGTGCACACAAGTGTCAAGAGGTATCACTGATTAAGTTACTTGTTGCATTTCTTGAATGCATATCTTATGACAAAACAGGGGTCATAGTGGCCTAGGTTTTTGTTTTTGATCATTAGCCAGCAATCCAAGAGCTCCTACTGTTTCATGGCTCCTCTAATGTGCTTGTCTTGGCAAAAATGTGACATCTACTGCTCTGGCTAGATGCATAGGAAAATAGCAGAAGAATGAGAAAAATATTATGAGCCAAATCTTCATTGTTTTATGAGGGAGGCCCTCAGTGGTCAATAGGTTGGTGATTGTAGTGCGTTTATATTGCAGTATTAGAAAATGGCTATGCCCAGCAGAGCTATGTGAGGTAATAGAGATAACAGAACCATTTAGACTACTGGAGCCAGAAGCACCGCTGAGCTTTTCAAATACAAAGTATGATTAATGAAAGAACCGAGGAACCAAGCTGTGCCTATATAGAAATACCGCATGTTCCAGGCTGTGGCTACAGCATTTGGCCTCATAATGCTGACTTTTCTACTTATGGGTGCAAGAGGAGGTGCTTAAAGCCATAGTTAAATTGAGTTGAGGAAGCTGTCATTCATTAAAATGATGGGGCAAGTGGAGCTCGGCTATGATTGAGGAGAAGCACTTAAAACAAGTCAACATCACAAGGTCCAGCTCCACCAAAACAAGCATCATACCTATAAAAATCAGCTCCAGGAACATAGAATGTTCTAGAAATGTCTCATCCTCAATGCATGGAGAGATAAATCCTGACACTCCAGACTTTGGGCTGCAGGCACATACTTACACATATGCAAGCCATTTATACAGAGAAACGTGTCAAGAAAGAAGCCCTAAATAAAACGACTTGAGCTAAATGTGCTGATATCAGCTGAGAGCGGCTTCCTTCTGGCTCAAACCTCAGACATCTCCTTAAATATTTATGGCTTTAATATGCAAGGGTGTTCTCTGCTCTCCAGATCCGCCAACAAATCCACTATATTTCAAACCATCTCTGTTGTGTTTGCTCCCACCTTGGCGTACGACTCTCTCTGTAGGTATGAATGCCGTAGCTGTAGTGCTTGCTGTGCGTACAAGAAGTCTACAGGAGTTGTGTCTTGACACTTCTTATGCATTATCCAGTTTTTCTCTCCATCAGTGGTTTTCTCTTCACACATTGTATTGTAGCTTTTGGGTTATCACCCATAACGAGTGCAGCTTGTACGTGTGTGAGTCTCAGTCAGTCTCGGTGGAGGCACATGCACAGAAGTGTGTTTTTTGTTCTGTATCAGGGTCAACATCACATGGAGCTTTTGATTAGCTCCAGGTGTGAATCTTGTGGCCCAATCTGGAAGTGTTCACAGCTGTGGATCCAGCTGGCACTGTGTGGGACGACAGAAATAACAAAAATTTCATTGAGCCAACAGGAAAATGTCTACAGCAAAATATCAACAATGGTAGCTTTTATTGTCTGCAACCACAAGCAAGAGTAAATTGGATACATTGTTAAACTAGGACAACAAGCTAATGCAAACAACACAACAGAAATTTAATTCTTACCAAACGGTACTTCCAGCACCAAGTTATTTTTTTTTTCCAGTTTGCATGAATGTCCATGGATGTTTTGCCATCGTTTTGTATTAAAGGCAGAGTAAGGGATTTCTGGTAGCCAATGTTGATAACTTCTTGCCTTATCTTTCCGCAGACGTTTTCCTCTTTTGTTTTTTTATCCGCCATCTCTATCTTTCTGTCGCTCGGCTCGGCTAATGTCCGTCCCATGCACTGAACTCTCTCTCCTCCACATCACGAGTAGACACGCCCCTTATTGCTGATTAGCTACAAGTTTGTTTTGCGATTCGGCCCGAATCAGTTTTCTAAAGTGTTTTTGAAAAATCACTTACTCTGCCTTTAATAGTTGTAGCAAATAAAACAGACAAACTGAAAATTCTCAGAAATAATGCATTAAATTGGTCAAAAGTGACAGTAAATACATTTATAGGTTACACTTTATTTTAAGGTGTCCTTGTTACAGTGTAATTATACATTTAAGTACTGAGTAATATTAATTAACTACATGTACTTACTATATGGTTAGGGTTAGGATTAGGGTTACTTGTATGTAATTATGCATAATTAATTGTTATTACAATAGTAAGTACATGTAACGTGTAACAAGGACACCTTAAAATAAAGTGTTACCCATTTATAATGTTATACATTTCTTTTGAACTTTTTATTCATCAAAGAATCATGAAAAAAAATACTGTATCATGCTTTCCACAAAAAAAATAAATAATTACACAGCACAACTGTTTTCAACATTGATAAGAAATGATTCATGAAAGAAAAATGATTTCTGAAGGATCATGTGACACTGAAGACTAGAGTATTGGCTGCTAAAAATTCAGCTTTGCCATCACAGAAATAAGTTATTTTTTAAAATATATTAAAATAGAAATTAATATCACAACATTTCAAGATATTACTGTTTTTACTGTGTTTTTGATCAACTAAATGCAGCCTTGGTGAACATAGGAGACTTCTTTCGAAAATATTTAAAAAAACTTACCGACCCCAAACTTTTGAACGGTAGTGTATACATAATATATATATATATATATATTTGACATAATACAGTCCAAAGTCTGAGAGCACTTTTTTTTTCTTCAAAATTATAAAACTAAATGTTTTATGTGTACCTAAAATCTACATTTTTAGGGTTTTTTATGATTTTGAATTTTAAAAAAATTGTTATGATGCGAAATAAAGAATATGTAAGATTCTGCACTATTTCTATTTGATCATGTGACTTTTTATAGATGTTCAAATCATCAGGTTTCCCACAAATTTGTGAAATACAATCAGCTCAAGCGTTGCTGCCATTAAAGTGGGGGACACATCAAATACTATAAGGCATTATGAAATTCATGTTATTTTTTCAGTTCAGATTATCGCTCAAATTGTTAATTTGCTCATAAAACTGTAATAAAACATTTAATTGCATTGTATTTCTTAAATGTACATCTTTTCCCTTTCTCTTCTTTTCCTCACTGTCTGCTTTCAGCTCCGTATGTAAACTACATCCGCAAGGACCCTGGAGCTCCCTGCTCCCTGACCGAGGCTCTGGAATACCTTCAAGTGGATGTCTTAGCAGACTTGATGGAGAAGGACCAACTATCAATCAATCAAAAGCAGCCACCCAAAAACAAGCCCCGTAATGTTACTGTAGTTGCGATGGAGGGCTGTCACTCCTTTGTGATTTTGGACTGGGCACTTCCACTGAAAGATGACATGGTGTCTGGTAAGTGTGTGTAGCAGTTCCCTTTTTATTATTTAAAAATGCTTTCGCAGTTGCAGAACTGTGAAAAAAATGACTTCTGTAAGTTTGACCACAATGTTTGCTAGATGTAATATACAAATATATCTAAGCATTGGGGCTTAGGCTTATGATTAAAGTCAAGGTCACAGCTGAAGAATTGACTTTGTCAAATGTAACAAGTCTTGATTTTTACTCCCAGAGTTACTTGTGACTTGATTTATGCTCAAGATGAGTGGTTTCATTTTCCATGCTTTTTTCAACATACCAAATGTGCTGCGATTTCTTAGAATGCATCAATCAGGAGTGAAAAGCACCCAATCCAGTTAATGGATCATCCTATAATGTTCTGTTTCTCTATCTGCGATGTGTAAGCAATATCTCATAAAGCAAGTTAATCATGCATGGGCCTGTTTGATAGCAACACCGAAAAGGATTTATAGCACACAATACTGACAGAGAAAAAGACGCATCAGACATGTCAAAATGAATTTTGTCATTTGAAAACTGAGAAAGACAGCTATGCAATTAGCTAATTAACTGCATGCTTTCCTTGTTTGGTAATAGCATGACATTAAAGGGATAGTTCACCCAACAATGAAAATTCAGTTTTTATTTATTCACCCTCATGTCATTCCAAACCATTCATGAATTTTTCTTTCTGTGGAAAATAAAAGATATTTTGAGAAATTATTCAGTAGTTTATATATATATGTATATATATATATATATATATATATATATTAGAAGTCAGTGGTCACTAAAACTGTTTAGTTACCAACATTCTTCAAAGCATCTTGTTTTGTGTTCCACAGAAGAAAGAAATGCATACAGCTTTAGAACATAATGAGGGTGAGTAAATCACGACAGATCTATCCCTTTAATTGTGCAGGCATACAGCACTGACATTTGTGAATTGGCACATTCCATAATACACCTCACATTCATAGAAAGCTGTGTTTACTGTAAAAACAATAGAGATGCTTAATTTTAATTATGCCATATTTTAGCTTGTTTCGTAATTCGTAATTTTGTTTGTATGGTTTGTAAACAAGTTGGAGGATTGTGCGCTGAAAATACCACATTCTGAAGTACCCCAATTTGTAAACGTGTAGTATGCTGAACTGTCTTACATCCTGCCTGGTTTCGATTTAAAGTGCATTTCCAAACACAAAGCTATATATAACACTTCTCTAACATATTGACCCTGACAGTTTCATCCTGATTCACACAAACAGGGAGGCAATTCCCACAGCCACTGTTAGTGTCATGATATGATGTGTGCAGAGGTTTAAATGCAGGGGATTCCCTGCCAACTGACAACCGATAGAGCTGAAAAATAAACTGACATGAAAAATAAAGTCCACATGCTCTTGAATAAAATTTTACAAGACAATCTCATATTACTGTAGGGGTTTCATAATGCATTTTGCATTACTGGACCTTACTAGATTTATTTTTACCATTAATAGATTTACAAATTCTATATATGTATTTATTAGTGTGTACATGTATACTGTATATATGTGAAGACTGGAGTAATGGCTGTTGAAAATTCAGCCTTGCCATCACAGGAATGAATTACATTTTATAATATATTAAATAATATATTAAAACAGAAAAAAGGTCTTTTCAGTTTTCAAATTATTTTATTTATTTATTTATTTATATATTGTGAGGACATTGAAAAAACTTACAGACCCCAAACTTTTGAATATTATTGTATGTGAAGTTAGCAACTGATGGTTATTAACAACTGAAATTGCTTGCAGAACCTTGTTCCTTTAATAATCTCCTTTAATAAAAATGTATATATTATTTTCTCCACTCTACTTCACCCCTTTTCAGTCATCCTCCCTTCTTTCATAAAGCTCCACTCCTGCACTGCCTCTCTCTTTCATATTAAATGACGGAAAATACACGCATGTGCTTTATATACATCCTGCTGTCTTGGCAGCAGTTTAGTCCTTCCATGGCATAATAAGGACCTAGGATTATATTGAGGAATCCCTTTGCAGACATGACCAATACTTGCTCATTTACTTCAATGTGTGTAAATCTCTCATGCAAGAGTATGGTTTAATTGTTCGCCCTCTTTTTTATAGGCTATATGGTACACAGTGCATCCTATGACGATGTCCTAAATAACAGATGGTCAACCAGATCCTCAAGTGGAACCCACCTTCCTGTTGAAAATCTCAAGCCCAATTCCAGGTGGGATCCAGCATGTGACAGGATTCATGCACAGACACAAACATATCCCATCAATTTATAAACTAATTACAAGCTTTCGCATGTTTGTGCTTGCACATTTAAGCATCTATGTTCTATAGTCCACAATGTTTTATGAAACTGAATACAAAGCAGGTCTGAGTTCTCAGTGGAGATCTTTTGGGAGCCCTCCTAAATCATGCTTAATCCATGAACTCCAGCAATATGCTGGGAAGCTGTCTGTGGCTTGCTGGTATACTAAGCTATAAAATCATTATACTTTATTGAACATAAATTTATATGAGTGTGTAATTTATCTTCCCCTTGTTGTGCAACATTGTCTTGAAATAATTATGCATATTTTCCCAAACATCTTTTGCTAAGTCTTAAAGTATCTCTGACAACATAACTGATCTAAGATGTAGTTGAATATGTTAAATATGTGACAGGTTAAGACATGGGAGCTGGGGACTAATATATAATTAGTATGGCTGTCAAAGTTAACTTGTTAATGCATATATTCAGTTTGACACCATATTGGTTTCATTCTGTATTGTGTGATTTCTAACTAATCGGAATCTTTAGAGCAGATTGGAACTAATAAATCAAACTCAGACAAGATGTTTAGCAAACGTCATTTGCTAAACGTCATTTATTTAGATAGCTTTCTTTCTTTTTTACTTTATTTATTTTGAAGAATGGTGAAATGTAAAAAAAAAAAAAAAAAAAAGATGCATTAAAGATGTATTAATTGGGCAAAATTAACAGTGAAGATATTTATATTTTACACTTTTTTCTAAAAAGATTTGTTTTGTTCTTTCTATTCAGTAAAGAATGCTAAATAGAACCAGTTTCCACAAAAAAGCGGCGCAACTGTTTTTAACATTGATAATAATAAGAAATGTTTCTTAAGCTCTAAATCAGCTTATTAGAATGATTTAGAATAAGTAATGACTGCTGAAAATTTACAGGAGTTATTTTAAATTGTAATAATATTTTACAATATTACTATTTTTACTCAATTAAATGCACCCTTGGTTAGCAAAAGAGACTGCTTTCAAAAACATCACAAAATCTTACTGATCCCACATTTTTTTGAACGATAGTTTAAATAATTAGTTTTTGAACAAATAAAGAGCACTGATGCATACATTTCAATTTGCATATTATTTAATCTTCTTTCATTAAAAGTAATGTCATGTGTTAACTACAAAAATAAAAAGAAAAGAAAAAAAATATTAAGTGGCATTAATTATTTTAGACCGAAAGCCCTAATAATTACTAAAGATCCCAATTCGTCGGTCATCCGACGTGACGTCGAGAGTGACCGACTGAAAGGGAACTGATATTTTATGCTGTGGAAACTCATCCGAACTTGCCGGCTTTTGGCCAAGACTCAATTTCAGCCATATTCACTGAACTGTACTGTGTCTGCATGTGTCTGTCTCTCGAATGCTGCTTATGTTGTAACACTGTAAACCTCTACCAACACATTTTTGCAGCAGTAGATAAAGGAGGTGTTTATGGACCTGTCTGGACATTTGCCACAAATGTGAAGACATTTCTGCCTACCAGACCCATCTAAATGCTTTCTTCACTAAGCATTGGGGCATTACAGCAGGCATGATCTTTCCCACAGAACTGGAACGCCCATCATTCAGAAAGTTCTGCACATCCCTTACTCATTTTTATTCATTAAATGTTTTTGCTCTTTCAGTTATAATTTCAAAGTGTAGCACTCTCAGCACATTTTAAGCTTTAAAATGCAAAAAACACACACAGATCTCGTCTGGACCTGCACACGGGTTACTCATGCATGCATAAATGCATGCAGCTGTGTGAAACGTCCCAGGTTTGATTGACATTTGTTTTGTACACTTTCCCAGACAGGCAGATGCACTCTCTCACTCAATACCTTGAGAAAACACATGAATGCATATGCACTCATTACAGATGTTTGGTTCATAAGTGTGGAATGTGAGGATGAAGTTGTTTTTATTGTCCTCTGGGATTCATTTAGAAGCCTCTGTTATTATAGCCTCTCAGCCGAGCTCACTGACTGACAACTTTATAATTCAGCCATGAAGTGTTGATAAGTTTTATGAATGATTTATAATAGCTTTTAGAAATAGGTAAATAGTCTAGACTTTGGACAATAACAGCTCCTTCTTAGTCAAAGTAACACAAACCACTTAGATGCCATATCAAGACTGGAGCTTGCATCAATACGCATATACTAAATAATTTATGGTCAAAAGGACAAGAAAAATTGCACATGGACACACAAACAGTAATATGACAGGCCCCCTCCCCAGTCTTCCTCTGGCGGTCTGACTGTAATTGTCCATTTTCTCTTTATTTTGGTCAGAGTTTCCACGTGGCTGTGCTAATTTGATCCAGCAGTGCTGATTTTATGTCATTAAACGGGTCCTGAGTTAAACCAAGTGAAGCGTGAGCTTACTGAACAGCCTCTCACTGGCGGAACAGAAGGCTGTGAGTGCTGTTAGTGTTGCCCTTTGAACTTAATCACACTTCTCTGTTTTGATTTCTTTACTTATCTAATTTATACTCTAAGGTAAAGGATGTGCAGAGTCAGGGCAGAATAAGTGGTTGTGGTCTGGTATTTGTCACAAAGACGTTTTGTCTGATTAGAAATTCCATGTTGATGTGTTATTCTCTTGCTCACCCTCTAACATGCAGTCTCTTCTTGTCATTACACTTTGTTAGCCTTCTCTTTTGCCAGAGGCTCACTCTTCTAACTTTCTCTCATGCATGTTTTATTAATACACAATTTAATTGTGCCCTTTCCTTTTTTCTTTTTCTACCCTTTTTCTTTTCATTTTCCAACTTTTTTCCCTCTTGTATTCTTTTATTTTTCAATGATATATTTTCATTTCTGTTCTCTTTTCATTTTCTATTTTTTTATTTCATTTTCTTATTTTCCCTTTTATTTCTATTATTTTAAACACACATTATTCCCTTTTATTTCTACACATTCATTTTTTACAGAAATATTACTGTTAACCATTAACCGTTAACATTTATCCATAAAATTACTGGATAATGCCTGGCAGAAAATTACCAGTACATTTTCCGTTAATATTTTTTTTACAGTGATTTTATTTCCTATACTTTTTTTCTTTTCGTTTCTTTTCATTTCTTTTTATTTTCTTTCCCTTTCTTTCCACTTTTTTTTGCCTTTTTCTCATCTCTTTCCTTTCCTCAATCCTATATATCTGTGTTATTCGATCCCTGTGCTCTCATTGTAACATTAACTTATGAGTAAGAGTTCACAGTTGAGTTTTATATGTAGATGAGGTGCTTTTGTAAAAATAGTCACTACATGATAGCAAACCATGACTTAAATATGACCGATTTAATACATATATGCTTTCATTCTTGTTCTCAGGTATTACTTCAAAGTTCAAGCCAAGAATATCTTTGGACTGGGGCCACTCAGTGAAACTTTAACGTATGTCACAGAGTCAGGTGAGCCTTTTGTCTGAACCCACATAAAGGTATTTGGATTCAAACAATGTTTATAAATACCCTAAAATTTCTGTTTTCTTTCATCTAGATGACCCCCTGCTCATAGAGAGACCCCCAGGTAAGAGTTACAGCATGGTTTTGTTTGCACTAACAAGCAAAAAAAAACTAAACCAGTCTTGTCAGAAGGATCATTGTTAATGATATTTTCCAACAGTCATGCGCTAACATTAAAAATATTTGTAATTGACATTCATTTCCTTTCTAGGTGGCGAGCCCATCTGGATCCCATTCTCA
The DNA here is from genome assembly GCF_001515625.1 of Sinocyclocheilus rhinocerous. Classification (NCBI taxonomy): domain Eukaryota; kingdom Metazoa; phylum Chordata; class Actinopteri; order Cypriniformes; family Cyprinidae; genus Sinocyclocheilus; species Sinocyclocheilus rhinocerous. The sequence goes on along the minus strand of NW_015661612.1, from coordinate 450,535 downwards.
TTCAGTTATAACCCCGCCCACTGTTCTTGTAAAGGAAGTCAGTTTGTCAAGCGCACCTGGTATAGGAAGTTTGTTGGTGTCGTCCTCTGCAACTCGCTGCGCTATAAGATCTTCATGGGAGATGGACTGAGAGGTGCTGACCTTTCTTTTTAACAACGTAATACATTTAAAACTTTAATCTAATGATTAGTGTGTCTGTAATATGAAGCGCCCTGTTTTTGGAGTGCTGGCCTAAAAGCCTTGGAACTATCCGATCCAAACCACAGTTTCCCTCATCTATACACAAGGCGCTGTCTGAGGTTTGGGTCCTGAGGGATACTCAAGCTATGACTGTTTTCCATTTCAGAAACATTCTACAGCATTGCTGATGCATTTGGCCATGGAGAGGACCACTGCCAGTTTGTGGACTCCTATCTAGATGGAAGGACAGGACCACACAATCTCTCCCTGAACCTACCCACAGCTCAAGGTACGACATATATGAGCATGCTCTGTAGTTTGTCTTCACTTCAAGCCTCAAATCATCATGCCATGTGCGTGTTTACTTACTGCTGCCTAAGAGGGTGATCAGCCAGCACTGTAACATGATGCCGTTTGTGGATTTCAGGATATTATCGGTCATACAGACAAGAGCCAGTGAATTTCGGGGCCATCGGCAGGCGCACACCACATCCTTTCGTTGGCTGGTATGAATGTGGAGTTCCAATCCCTGGAAAGTGGTAACAGGGGGGAACTCCAAAAGGACATTTCCACAGGCCATCACATTCCACGTGTTCTGTCCCTATATCTCTAAGCCAATCACAGAGGTGAACCATTGCTCAATATGGCAACCAAACCTAAATCATATAGCAACTGCTTCTGAGGGAAGGAATATAGTACTTTGAGTAACACTAATATTTCTACATATTCGATATCAAGCACTTTAAAAAAAAACAGTCTGTATATGAGGAAAATCCAGCATGTGTATTTTAGTTTATTAACAATGTTTTATTTTCATGTGTTGCGTGATAGTAATTATTTCACATTCCATTCCACCTGGAATATTTATCTTACAGTAACTTCAAAGAAACACAAATTGGTGGCTAGTTAATTATCAAAGCACAATGTCAAATGACTTCGTAATGTCTGGGAAGATGGCATTTGCAATGATGTAACAAATTGTGAGTAATATTTGCTGTTGTTTATATAACTTGCTGAGATTTTGTACTCTTACATTTTTGTATTACCCTCGTTTTGAACAAAGGTTGGCATGAAAGTATTGCCCAAATTAGGGCAGACTGAAAAAAATATTTTTTTTTATTTGCTCAGGAACAGTTAAAATTTGAATAAAGGTGCTATGGAGAAAATAGAGAAAACCTTTTTATCTCCCATTGATGCATAATAAGGTATATAATCTAAAATAAGTGTTTGTTATATATTATAGTTTTAATTCTATTTTATATTAATTATATTGATCAGCGTTCCTACTAATCACTTTTGTGAACTTTGAAGACCCACACTGCTACATTTCTAGAAAAAAACTAAGAGTACATTTTATTATGTACACAGTGTATTAACAATACAAAAAAACAAGAATTAAAGTCAGGGAAATATTACAGTCACCATTTTAATACATTTTATGTTTCCAGCACGTTGTCAAGAATGGTTGAATTATTTCTTTCTGATTGAAATGTGTGTGTGTTTGTCGTCATGCTGCTGTGGTGGGCTTTCCACATAATAATAGGTGGTAATAACTGATCCTCCCATTCTAAATATATTTCAAATGAGGTGTTTTAGCAATAACCCCTTATTCTGACACATTTAAAAGCCTATAACTTCTAAAATTACAAATACCTAGAAAGCACTTTCCTCCTACATGCCACACCATAAATTTTATTGTGCTTTATATCTCTTACATTCTAATTCATTATTCCCATCTTTTGTACAAGAAGACTGAATACTTTCCCATCAATTAAAATAAAAAATACGTATGGCATGACTGCTCAGAAACTGGCATCCAATCACATATTCTGGCATTGTTAGAAAGGTTTGTCATCATTTGGCTTGCCTGCTATAATTAGTCTCACTCTGGCATCAGCTGGATTCAAATCAAGAGAGAAAAAGCAAGGTTTCTTATCTGTGAGTACAGCAGTTCCTAATCAGTAAGTAAAACTCACTGATGTTTTATTTGGCATCCGGTCACAATCCACATGCCTAAGGGATCTCTTATGTGTTTTTCCAGAGTTTGGTGTTGTAATGGTTATTTTCAAGAATAGACAATAACTAAGCTATATTAGAACATCATCTGTCCATTTTAAGAATAAACTTGCTTTGCTTGCCCTCACTTGCCCTTAACATGCCCTCATTAAGTCAACAAATATCTGTAAAGCTCAAATCAAAGAAAAACTCTAGAAACTTTTTTTTTTAGAAAGAATCTAAAACTTTTGGCTATTTACAAGAAAATCAAAATGTATCAATTCATCTTCTGTAAGAGGAACAGTCTTTACAGATAATGAGTTTGATGTGAGTTGCCAGAGAGAGCAAAACGAGACCGGACAAACATATCTGCTAAAGATTTTAAAAGAGGAAGTGGGTGAGAAAGAGACTGTTTCTACAAAAGCGCTTTTTGACTTTCATGCAGAGTGGCGTGCAACGAAACAATATCTTGTGGTAAATATATTTACAAACATGGAAGATGTCGTCGATTTGGAGAACATGAGGGAAATTTGAGCCGGTCAGTGATCTTGTCTTCACAACAGCCACACAAAGTGCCACATGGGAACCATAATCAGATATCTAAGGTTTCAAGTTGTTTACGTCTGTCCAATGATGACTTTCAACTAAGCAGAAAAGATAGCACTACACGTCACACACTTCGTTTACATTTTTCCAAGCAATAATGGAATCGGAGAGACCCATCCGGTAAAATGAAACATTTCAAGGGCCAAAATGTAAGTTACTGATTGGCTGCAGAGTAAAGTTCATAATTTTACTGATGGCAGTTTCCACTGGGCAACATGACAGAATGACCATATACAGATCTGTGTGCAATTATTTATATTTGTGGTATTGTATGACTAATCTGTTGCATAAAATTAGGTCATACAAGGTAAGGTGACCAAACGTCCTCTTTTTCCCGGACATGTCCTGGCCAGGATTTCTAAATTTGCCTAAATTGTCCAGGTTATAGGTGTTCGGCTTGAAGCGGCGTTGCACAGACTGATCAGTGTTTGACATCAAAGTACCGCAAAAGCTTTAGAGAGCAGACGCTCTGCATGCTGTCGATTCGAATCGCTCTCGTGGTACTTTGTTGTCACACACCGATTGATCTGCAGCACAGCTTCAAGCCACACCTTTTGGCTTAGTTTTCTATTGGTTTCATACTTTTTCAGTAAAGACTAAAAAGAAGTTTGACCAATAGCATGCAGGCATTGTTCATAATCGACCAATCATGGTATGCGAGAAGGTGGAATCTACAGAGAACAGTCAAACCAATGCAAATTTGAGACATTTTAGGCAAATTTAGAAATCCCAGCCTGGACATGTCCAGGAAAAAGAGGATGCATGGTCACCCTAATAAAAGGTTATTTGCTTATCAAGGATACATTTTGCCCAATAATTTGCCATTATACATGTAGTGTTTTTAAAAAGCTTTGTCAAAAATGAGGCTCTGTTGAATGATGCTATACTGGGAATTAAAGCATTAAAAAAACATTACCCTTTAATTTTGTGGATAACCACACATGTGAGGCATCAAGCTCTGTTAAACAATCCCATTAATGGCTACACACGTAGTGTTCCCTCTTTTGTTTTGGCCAGATGCTTTTGTAAACCCTAATGCCTGTAGGCAAAACCAAGGATGTTGCCCAAGCACAACTGCCTTGTAATGCCTTTCATTTCAACAGTCCTGAAGATTTACAATAGGTTTGTGAATCCGGATTTTGTCTGTTTCTCTTTTGAGATGTTTTATCAGTGTAATTTTTTTGGGGAAGTAATTTACATAATGAGACCCAGTTTTCTTATTTTAGAATATGGGACACAATTACCTAAAATTTTGGATAACAGTATAGTTGTTCAAACTGAAGTAAAGCAGGATCTAAACTGTTTTCCCCATGCTATTTGTGCATCTCTTTTCAAAGTAGGTCATGCGCTACTTGGGCTGGAAAATGTTACCACTCATACTAAACGGATTAAATCATCGAAAGAAAGTCAGGACAGAGAGAGCAAAGAAAGAGGGTGAGAGAGCGATTAACCTGCTGAAAAAATGCCATAATGCTTATAATCCACCATAGCTGCATGTTTATCGGATATTGATTTGTATGAGTCACTAATATTTCTCAGATACACAATTCAGTTGAGAATTCATTAATTATTACAGAATTCTGTAAAATAAATATACTGTAACACAAGTATGTTAATGTGCAATAAAGAGCATCGCAAAGCAACGAGACATGAAGTGAAAGCAGTATTCTCAAAAGGTTTTTTTTTTTGCACAAAAATACATTTAAAAATGCTGAGGTAAAGTTCTGTTTAATACATTTAGCATGGAGTGACAGACTACTGTCCTGATAAGTGAATCATTTTTGCCTCTTTGTCTTAGAGTATCTGTGCAAGATTACCAGTCTTAGCCAGTGCCAGACTAGAGCAGACTGTGCTGAGGGCCAGTATGAGTTTTATGTCCATGCTATACAATCCAGAACATGACAGAATGACTTTAGCAGGTCTTTACAGTAACAATAAGGCTACTGCATTATTGGGATCATGTCCCCATCACAAACTCATTGACTGCTATATAGGAGAAAGAATCTGGCTTTCTGTAAGCCTCACACAAGTTTGACCAGGACAGTCAAGTCATTTAGATCCAAGCTCTGGTGTTTTTCTAGGGCCTGGAAGTTTAATATGTACCCTGTGTACTTTTAACATAGATTTACATAGACTGGGTTTCCCTGCCAAACTGGCAGAGTTTAATGTTTTAAAACTACCACCGGTCCCAGTGTGCGATTGATTATTTAAAATTAATCTCTGTAATGCCATGTTTGGCACCCAATTTAGTCATGCGTAAAACCGCTGCGCTTTGTGAGAGGTACTGGCCTCTCTGTGGTGAAGGGCAAAAGGCTCACCGCTGTAAAATCGTTTAAAAGCAGTCAAAGGTTGTGCTGGTGTGCATTAAGTGTTTTGTGCACCGTTAAGACACACAAGAGAGTGTGTATGGCTGTAAATTAAAGCACTGTTGACAACACAATTTGGCACTAGCTTAGAAAAGTCCATTACATCACAGGTCAGATTTGTTGTAACATGTAGAAAACCTTAAAATATATTATACAAAGCTTTAAGATTGAAGCATAAGATGAACATAAAGGAAATGGTGCACAATAACTTATGTATTAATATCCCACTTTTAAGAAAGTCTGATAATATCTGTCACAAGCTCTGATGAACAGATACATACAGTATGTAATCAGATCTTGCATTAATGCGTTCCAAATATGGCATATTTTGTCTCTGTTAAATCACCATTAATTTTCCATCACAGTAAGGCCCTTTCTGACCATATTCCCATTTATGGATTAAAAAATTGAAATTTTCATTTGAAAAGGTTACTGTTGAACCAGTTTTGTTATTATTGACTAAAACGATTAAAAATCCTTTTTCGGTAACCCGAAAATAAATGAATAAAAATAAATACAAATTTAAACATTAGATGAAAAAGCTAAAAATGAAGAAAAAAACAACAACTTAAACATGAAAAATGTTGCCTGGGCAATTAACAGACATATTGTATAAGATACCAAAGTACCAAAATTACTGAAACTAGAACTGAAATAATATATATATTAGGGCTGCACGATAAATCGCATGCGATATTTAACGCGCATCTTATCAGTAAAGCCGGTTCTGTAATCAGCGGTAAATCTCCATCACCTGCGTGCTTTCACATTGAGCAGCATTAACTACACAGAGCCGTTGTTCACTGACGAGCTGCGAAAAAAATTGCGCGAATATGAACGTGGTTTTGCGCAGCTCGTCAGTGAACAACGGCTCTGTGTAGTTAATGCTGCTCAATGTGAAAGCCCGCGGGTGATGGAGATTTACCGCTGATTACAGAACCGGCTTTACTGATAAGATGCGCGTTAACCATCGCATGCGATTTATCGTGCAGCCCTAATATATATATATATATATCAAAAGCACATAACAAAATTACTGAAATACAAAATTAAATTTGAATTGAGTGAATTAATATTTGGATTATGAAAATATAAAAATAAAAGCTAATTAAAAAATGAATAAACACTATGAAAGTAAAGAAATAATACTGAAATAACATAATAAATCATAAATCTAAAATAATAAATCTATTTATCTGCTGTCAATTACATCATAATGTTATATGAGAACTTTAAATTTATGTGAATTACATTCACAATGTTTCCATTTTACCTTATTTTTTTTTTTGCTACCTGTATCATAATCTCCAACAATCAAAGGAAAACCACTAGCAGGTTTTTCATCTCCTAGAATACCGGAGACATGATGCAATATGTTTCTGGAGTTCTTGGTGGTTACTCCCTCTTGCATTGCAGTTATTTCCCAGTTTTTTTGTTGTTGTTTCTTTCATTCCAGCTAGGAACAAACCCGCCAAAATACAGACTCACCTAGCCTCTGCATGGAAAACCTGTCATAACTCACCAGAAGAGATGTAAACATGCAGCAGAGAAAGCAAGGACCCAGAGTTCCTGCATCCAGATGGTTGCTCCGAGCCAACTAACCCTGCCACAAAGAGGCGTTGCGTTCATGGGACTCTGGAAATCACATAAATGGAGTCATAATGGTGTCATATTTCAATATACACTTATATTATATATAATATTCATATAATGTGCTTTGGTATGATCACATCTTAATCTGCAATAACCAAACAGTGTCAGAAGGTTTCAGTAATTACTCCAGCAGCACAAGGACACTGATATTATACAGTGTTACATAATCATCTATCCGCCTGTGCACATTATGACTGCTAGACATGAGACAAAAAACGCAGCGCTCCACCCATCTGACAAAGCACCATTTGTTATTGTGTTTGGGTGTAACCACGGACCACTCCACGTGACAAGACTGCTGTGTGTGCAAGTATATATATTTTTTTTTAATTTCAAATATAGGTCTATTCAGTATCTGGTTACACTCAGCCTATTATGATTCCACTTTTTCTTTCCCCAAGTTGACATCCATACAAATGGCTATTGTCTTAAGTACCATGAGTGGTCTGAAAGGGCTTTTCCAGTGTGCTTGCTGAGGGATGAATAAAGATTAACACCTGCACTGAGCAAAAGGTCATCAGAACACCAGACCAGTACCCAGTGGTGGGTACTGAGGTTTTATTGTACTGTAAAACATATAATCAATGATGCTGTCAACACTGGTTGTGTTGCTATTAGTAGACGCAGACCCCCATCATATTTCTGACTAGGCCAGTTCACACGAAGGATGCGTCCGAAATCGCATACCTACTCTCTACAGGGCCATTCACACAGAACGCGTTTTTGCTTTGAAAAACTCAAGAAAAGCATGTGTGTGTTTTTTGTTGTTGTTGTTTAACTTATTTTAAAGGTCCCATATTGTCAAAACTGAAATTTCCTGGCTTTTTTCATGATAACTGAGGTCTAGGTGCTATGTAACTACCATATACGTTTCAAAACAGTCAGCCCACAGTAAAATTCACACAGCCTGCATAAAGTAGCTGTGATGTTTCACAAACCGGTGTGACTTCTGTAAAAAGTTGACATCAGAACTACACAGTCACCGCCTTCAGTCACCACCCCGAGCACCGCCCACCGTCCCACTCTCCTTTTGCCAAACCCCCAGACAACATCGCGGAAACATGTCGAAAAGGTCAACTTTAACCACGAAAGCAGATCGGCCGACCTATAACGTTACACTCTCACTCAAAGGATGGACAATCTGACAGGATTGTTACTATGAGGTGGATCACATCTAACATGTATAGTAAAGACAAACTCACCGTGTCTATCTAGTCATGATGAAGATGTATATACATTTCAATTTCAGCAGGCAACTATTTTTACAGCTACATTATTGTTCCAGCCACAATTAATCACAACAATGTATATACAATTACAAATGATTATATATAAATCGTCAGTTTGTTGTTTCACACACATGCACACAGACGTTATTTCATACACAACATAGTCGTGAGATGCAAGAAACAGACATATGGCAAGAAATCTGTAGACGCACCCATAACAACAAAAGACAATACTTCATTGAACCTTTTCTGATAAGAAGTGTGCGCTGCAAACGCGAGCATTTTTGACGATCGTTTCTGTCCATTTTATCGCATTTAGCCACAGCTGTCGTCGGTTTTTTGTCTGGCAATGGCAGCAGATATGCCATCACATTTCTAATTTGAGGCTGTATTACGTCGATTCTGGCACCCAACATCACAACAAGATGATATTTTAAGCTCCTTATGTAGCCGAACCTGCGCTGGTTTGAATGGGCCGCCTCCAGTTTCCCCTTTGTTTTGCTGCCTCCAGCTAGCGCTGTGACGTCGGCTGACCCTAGTTACCTGTGCTTGGCCTGGCCGTGCGTCACTCAGAAAACAACAGGCCAATCAGAAGAGAGGCTCATGAATATTAATTAGACAGGCCAAAATCGACCTGTTCTCAGCAGAGCTCCAGAGAGAGGAGCTGTAAAAATATATTGAGATGGTTTTTGGTACTTATACCACAAATATAACATATAATATGTTATACAACAGTTTGGACCAGGGTTATTATTGTTAACTAAAACTAAAACATTTCTGCTACTTAAAATAAAAGTAACCTTAAAGGTCCCATATTGTCAAAACTGACAAATTTCCTGGCTTTTTTCACGATAATTGAGGTCTAGGTGCTATGTAACTTCCATATAAGTTTCAAAACAGTCAGTCCACAGTAAAATGCACACAGCCTGCATAAAGTAGCTGTGATTTTTCACAAACCGTCAGTCACCACCGGAGCACCGCCCACAGTCCCGCTCTCCTTTTGCCAAACCCCCAGACAACATCGCGTCCATGCTTTTGCTGAGCAACAACAACACGGAAACATGTCGAAAAGGTTAACTTTAACCATGAAACCAGATCGGCCGACCTGTAACGTTACACTCTCACTCAAAGGATGGACTATCTGACAGGATTGTTACTATGAGGTGATCACATCTAACGTGTAACGTATAGTAAAGACAAACTCACCGTGTCTATCTAGTCATGATGAAGATGTATATACATTTCAATTTCAGCAGGCAACTATTTTTACAGCTACATTATTGTTCCAGCCACAAACAATGTAAACAATGTATATACAATTACAAATGATTATATATAAATTGTCAGTTTGTTGTTTTATACAAGACATTATTTACATTATTTCATACACGACATAATCGTGAGATGCAAGAAACATAGACATATGGCAAGAAATCTGTAGACGCGCCCATAACAACAAAAGACAATACTTTATTGAACCTTTTTGACGATCCTTTCTGTCCAGTCCGCTCGTTTTATTGCGTTTAACCACAGCTGTCGTCGGTTTTTTGTCTGGCAGTGGCAGCAGATATGCAATCAAATTTCTAATTTGAGGCTGTATTATGTCGATTCTGGCAGCCAACATCACAACAAGATGATATTTTAAGCTCCTTATATAGCCGAATCTGCGCTGGTTTGAATGGGCCGCCTCCAGTGTCCCCCTGGGGGTTTTTTTTGTATTTGTTTAAAAAAAATTTTTTTTTTTTTCAGTTTCCCCATTGTTTTGCTGCCTCCAGCTAGCGCTGTGACGTCGGCTGACCCTAGTTACCTGTGGTTGGCCTGGCCGTGCGTCACTCAGAAAACAACAGGCCAATCAGAAGAGAGGCTCATGAATATTAATTAGACAGGCCAAAATCGACCTGTTCTCAGCAGAGCTCCTGAGAAAGGAGCTGTAAAAATATATTGAGATGGTTTTTGGTACTTATACAGCAAATAAATATTCTTAAGGACATCAAAACCTAAAATAAAACCCCAGAAAGGTGTAAAATATGTGACCTTTAAATAAATCACTCATATAAAGTTTTGGTCATATGGCCCACTCATAATCGTGTAAAATAATCGTGATTACAATATTGACCAAAATAATCGTGATTATGATTTTTGCCATAATC
>NW_015661612.1:433202-439577 GCF_001515625.1 Sinocyclocheilus rhinocerous | reverse complement strand
ACAATAACGGATGGGAAGACAATGGGAGTCCAGTGCGTTCGCGTCACGCGCTGTGGGCGCTGAAAGTGAACATATTGATCGGCGCTTTGTCGCTACATGTTTTTAAAGGCTGGCCTGTGTGTGTGTGTGTGTGTGTGTGTGTGTGAAGGGGAGGGGGGACGCGGGACGCGAGGGAGGTGGTAGATAGGGAGCTTTTTGTGGACACAAACACAGGAATTATGTCGCTCAGACGTCCAGTCAAGTGCGCTATCCATTGTTTGCACTTAGGTGAAAGTTGCCGTGCTAATTCGCCAGCTTTCTGCTTTATAAATCGGAGTTTTGCTTCCACTCGGTCGTAGTTTGCCCGCCACTGTAGTGCTAGCAGTGTTGCCAATTTAGCTACTTTGTAGCTAGATTTAGCGACTTCCCCGCCCCCTTTTGAGACTTTTTTCAAAAGTTTAGGGACAAATATAGCAACTTCTTGGACAAACCTTATCTAAGTTCTCATCTTGCCCACTGATCTACGTTCATCTTTATATAGATCAGTGAATTTGCCATTGTGATGTCATCTAGTGATATTTAGCTACCAGTTTTAGCTACTTTCAATTGGCAACACTGCTCCTGAGAGAGGAGCTGTAAAAATATATTGAGATGGTTTTTGGTACTTATACCGCATATATATATTCTTAAGGACATCAAAACCTAAAATAAAACTCCAGAAAGGTGTACAATATGGGACCTTTAACCTGATCGTTACGTTTTAAGAATGCCGCGTCATGCGCGCGACGGTCAAACACGTCAGTCTAGCGCGTTTAAATAGAAAAACAATGGAAAAGTAACGCAGTCGACTAGAAAAGCGCGTTTTGTATGAGCCAGCCCTAAATATGTAATTATTTTAAATAAGTAATTACTTCGCGACTGTTAAAAAAAGCAGGTTTTGTAGGCCTATGCTATGCATGTGTGTAGTAAGAATGTAATCCAAACATACCACTTCTGTCGTGTGGTCAGACTTTAGTCAGGTTAGACGCCATATTGAATTTAACGTGGAAGAAAACGAGAATGTGAGGGACAGACTTGCAGTCTTTACAATGGCATAGGCCTACAACTTTCAAAATTGTTTTATGGAGGTTTTGTCTGCTGAAAGTTTTTTTCTTCAGCTGCACAGTTTTTGTTGTACAACAGTTCAATCTATTAATCGCGCTACAGCCTCGTTTTCATTCCTGTCAAAAATTAAATATATTCTGACATGGTTTATTGTCATGTGACCTACCAGCTACAGTTACATTGCATCACTGTCATTCACAAATCCTCTCCCATAGCCTAATGGGATAGTAAAGTGTCCATTAGATGCTCACTTCAGAATAGTACTTTTTGTCTACTGCTTACAAATAATGAATATTGTGAATCTGGACATAGGCCTACTACTCTTTTCAGAATGGCTGCATCTGATTTTGCATATTCTCTGAGTAGGTACTTGTTTTAAATAATTAATTATTTTGTGACTGTTAAAAAGTACATTCTATCAATCTGTGCTCACAGTATGAATGTAGTCCTGTAATGTTCTTTTTGTCTTGTGTCGCTAGAAGTAGTAAGTCATCCAGGTACTATTTTATAAACATTATAATATTATAAATATTATGAATTCGGCATACTACTCTTTTCACATACAATTTTTTGCCTACTATATAGTAGTATGCTATTTTGGATGCAGTCCAAGAATGCTACCTATGAAAAAAATCATAGAACCATTTTATATCTTCTACAGAAACATATGTCTACGCATGCAGAAGTACTGGCTGATAATCATTCTCTGGGCACTTCATTTGTTGTCTCTAGGGAATCCCTTTCCTCCTGCTCCACTTGTTCTTTCCTTTAATCACAAGATCCAAAGCTCAGTTTTACATCACCTTAACAACAGTTATAAATCAATCGACTGACACAGTCACACTAACAAATCATTCACATTCCTTTCCCAGTGAGTTTGACTATGCACTGAACTCCAACTTCTCATTGAAAAAAAAAGTGGCCAGTTTGTTTTTTAACAAATGGAGTTGATGGTTGCAATGTATCCTTTTAAAATGTTGTCATGGAGGAGCGTGATCACAAGATCTGTGCAAATATAAATTAATATATGTAGTAGAAATAAAGGTTAACTTTGCGGCAGGGTCATTCTAGTGTCATTTACTTTAAGTAAACTTTAAGTTTAAAGTATTCTGTGTTAGTTTTGTTAGCATTATTTTATTTTATTTTATTTTTATTTGATCTTTTTAATCTTTTTTTCCCCTACTCGTGTTGTATTTCACCATATGCCACTATTTAAATGTCTCTTTGTGCTTTCCCCTTTGGCAGTGGATTGATGGATTAAATAACAGAATCTCACATTCAGTTACACAACTTTTGAATATCTTTTGACTTTAATACAAGATTGTTCACTTTCAAATGACATCAACCTAAACTTCAGCCAAAATAATCAGTTGTCTTTACCTTTGACTCTGAGTTTGCGTGTCAAGTGAACTGGCTGACATTTTCAGATCAAGTCAAGTTTATTATTTTTATTATTTTCAGATGGTCCCCAAAAGGCAAATCAACAGACTGATATTGCTTTCACACTGTAACAAATGAAGCTCTAATATTTATGTCTGCTTGGCAAGCCTGTTTGAGAGTGTGTGATTTTGATCATAGTCTGTCTTTTATTCCTCATTTTCCTTTGTGTACACATCCAAAAATGGCTGCGTTTCCATGGCAGCATCATCAAGAGGTAAACACTCAGAGAAAGATGAAATCACACGTTTAGAGCCAAGTCAATGGTGTAAACGCCTCCTGTTAGTGTTGAAGTGTGACCATCAGAGCACACTTAGAGTGCTTAAAAAATAAAAACAAACATGCCCATGGTGCCTGTTCTTCATGAAGGAGGATACTTCTGTAGTGATAAATAACCTTTTTTCTGAAACACGTGTCTTTGAGCAGCAGGAATGGACAATTTGTTAATTCAGCAGAAATAATTGATTTGGAGCTCTGTGCCTCAGAGGAAATATGAGTCATTTGGTTATGTGACTTTCTCACACTTTGTAGCATGTGATGTGAAAAATTGTTTTGTTTTTTTTCAGTTTCCCCTTTGTTTTGCTGCCTCCAGCTAGCGCTGTGACGTCGCTGACCCTAGTTACCTGTGGTTGGCCTGGCCGTGCATCACTCAGAAAACAACAGGCCAATCAGAAGAGATGCTCATGAATATTAATTAGACAGGCCAAAATCGACCTGTTCTCAGCAGAGCTCCTGAGCAGTGTTGCCAATTTAGTGTGATAAAATAAACTTTTATTACATTATAAAGTATAATAATAATATATGTTTAATTTATATAGCACCTTTCCCAAGCTCAAGGACGCTCTACAAGGTACACCAAAGCAGCAAATATTGATTACAAAGAAACAATTTCATTGGACATTTGCCCAATTCAGTTACAAATAATGCAGTTGCATATAACACAGATTATGTAGTAAAGACAGAAATAGAAAACAAAACAGACAAATACACAATGTAAATTAGTGATAGTGTTGATTAAACAAATAAGTTTTAAGCTTTGATTTGAATTCACTGAAAGAGGTGACTGTTCTGAGTGCCAGGGGAAGTGAATTCCAAAGTTTGGGTGCAGTAACAGAAAAGGACCTGAGCCATTGAAGATAGGCGGAACCTAGGTACACAAAGAAGTTCAGAATTAGAAGACCGGAGTGCGCGAGAAGGTATATAAGAAGAAAGTAGGTCGGAAAGATAGGAGGGAGCAAGACCTTTGAGTGCCTTAAAGGTGAGCAGAAGAATTTTGTATTGCACACGAATAGATACAGGCAACCAGTGAAGATTAAATAGAATAGGGGTTATGTGAGCAGATTTTTTTGTGGAAGTTAATAATCTGGCAGCAGAATTTTGAATGTACTGCAGACGAACGATGGAGTGAGCTGGTAAACCAAAGAAAAGAGCGTTACAATAGTCAAGGCGAGTGGTAATAATGATATTTATAATGGTTATTAAATAATGGTAATAATAATGAATGCACTAATGATTCCGCAAATGATTTGGTGCCTGGATTAGTTTGTTTACCATGCTAAATAGTGCTTTAGGCCTATTTTTAGCTTTGTTAATGATGCTGGAGATATAAGAAGAGTGGGCTGCATTCAACGCAGTTTTGTAGCTCTTGATGTAATTAGAATAAGCAAGATAATGGACAGTTAAACCCGTTTTCCTAAAAAGACGTTCAAGTTGTCTGCTTTTTGCTTTCATAGCACGAAGCTCTGCATTAAACCAAGGACAGGAGTGAGACATGGGAACAGACCTGGTCCTAATTGGTATTTTCTTTGAATGGGTTTAACCAACATTAAAATACTCTGATACATTACAGATATTTGAAAAATGTACTTACTGTCTACTGTGTTGGGGGTAACGAGAGTTACGTAATCAGATTACTTTTTTCACGTAACCAGTAAAGTAACACATTACTTTTAAATTTAAAATAAAATATCTGAATTACTTTTTCAAAAAAGTAATGCAAGTTACTTTTTTTTCAATGTATTCACTGACAGCTATCCTATCCACATGGTGAGAGAAATTAGCAGTAAGGTGCAGAGGCAGAGGCCCTTCCTTCAGCCTGAGGCTTAATAATTTCAGGATTTGCCAAAAATACACTTTTGGGTATTTGTTGGATTTTATCCACCATTTAACTGCATTTAAAAACGAAAACTTAATCACTTAACTTTCTTAATAATCGACAGCCGATATAAAGTTAGAAAAACAATGATGGTACAAATACGTTGCAATAAAAACAAATTAAATGGATTTTAGTGGTCAGCCCTTCTGGCTTTAATCTGCTGGGTCAGATTAGTTTTGCTTCTCTTATTTTGATGCATCCGTTAAGTCTCAGTATAATGGAATGACAGGCAGTTGTAGAACACAGAACTCCTCCTGATTCCTCGGATAGCGTTATGGAAAAATCCACGTGCTCTTCTCTTCAGTCTGAGAAATGAAACACATGAGGGGCTGATGGTGGGCCTGGCCGTGCATGGCTCAAACACACCACAGGTGGAATATTTGTGTTATTGTGGAAGAATTCACAGCACGCTCCAAAGATGCCCTTCAATCTTGACTAGATGTTTGCTGGGGTGAAACTACAGATTGCAAAGAACAGTGTAACAATTATTATTCATGTTGCATTTCATGCTGACACGAACTCATTCAAAGTGGTCTGAGGTGTGGAGTGAGAGGAAGTATTTGCTGTGATGAACGACAAAGAGCTTCCCTTCTTCATGTTTGTTTGAATTACTGACATTAGAGCAAGTACATGAATACAAATCAAACACCGATAAGGTCTGACCTTCTCTCATAGAGCCGAGGCTTTATCTTATTCTGGGTAAGTATGCTGAAGCATTGCAGATGTCGTTTTTCAATACTGATTATGTTTTTTAATCTAAAATAGGAATAAGAAATAACATCTGTTGTTTATGAAACAATGGCTTCTGAAACTTTCAAAACTATAAAGACTGATAATTGCTTTGACCAATAGTTTTTACAGATAGGCATTTTACATGGTTCTTTGTTCTTATTCTTATTCATCTTCTTATTCTTATTACAGAACTATGCAAAAAACCTATCTGTAAAAAAAATGACTCACTAATTCAGTCACAGCAAGTATCAAGTTAGCAATTCGCTGGTGTAAAACATTGGATGAAACTTTCAAAACTATATAAAAAAAGTGATAATTGCTTCGACCAATATTTTTTAGAGATGGGGTTTTATGACATGGTTCTTTATATAACAATAATAATGAAAATAATAATTAGTAGTTGTAGTTGTACTCATAATGGATTTATTGAATAATGCAATTTTAATTGTTGTCGTGGTTCTGCATTTCAGTTATTGGAAAAAAAAGCATAATCATAAAAAAGACAGTCGGTCAAGCTATATTTTCAACATCAACATATTTTATTTTATTTGTGGAACATATGTCAGTATAACACCAAAAATATTTAGTTCAAAGTATCCATAATTAAGTGAGTCACTCTGATAGAGAGTCCAACCGGATAACATGTCTCCCTCACTCTTGAATCATCTAATGATAAAACCACTCTCCTCTCGAGATACACCAGTTCAGTGATACCTTTAATACTGCTCAGCTGGACAGCAGAGAAAAACAGACGCAGTGAAGGAGAAGGGGAAAAAAGACAGAGAAAACATCTGGACAGACAGACAATTGCGTAGCAGAGACATTCATCTTATCAGCATCCTTGCATGGTCGTCAGACTTGAATTATATTTTAATGCTTTCCATTGGGATGCGTTCCTGTGCCAGAATTATCATCATGTGTGCTTAGACACAAGGAGACAAACAACAAGATAAAGCAGCAATGGGAGA
>NW_015661612.1:417888-432999 GCF_001515625.1 Sinocyclocheilus rhinocerous | reverse complement strand
GGGGGGGGGGGGGGGGGTGGCGGAATGCTGAAATTCATAAAACAGTTGGGCAAGACGGATTCGTTAGTCAATATAGAAACTCAGGTGCAAACGCACTGCTACATCTGCAGTAAAGATACATCCATCATATGAGCAGATGTATAGATATGCTTTAATGATAATAGATGACAAGTGTGGCAAAGAAATCATGCAAAATATATCTGTACAATACAATAAGCAAATACATATATGGACGAATAGAGAAGTTTTTTTCTCCCATCTCCTGGCTGTGGTGCAGTGTCATTAAATTTGCAAAATTCCGTATAGAAATAACATCTTGAAAACTCATTAAGTGTCACTCAAGCCATAGGCTACATGGAAAAATATAAAAGTTACTCTCATTCACTTAGACCCACGGCAACAGGATTTCCAAAGTAATATACAGCATAATCACTTATTAATAACCCTGCATTAAATAATATCCTGAACTGACTCTTCAGAACGCAGTGTGACTGAACATGCAAACACCTCCCAAATTATGAGTCTAAAAAAGAGAAAACCAGGAGTTCACTCTGCTTTTCTTGCTTCTATTAACAGCCCTTCCCCACCTGCTCAGCTCACCAGCTGCATTTCATTCTCTGTTTGTCATTGTGTTAATCTGTGCTAATAATTACTTTTAATTAAAAAGTAATCACAATAATTGTAAACATTCCAGTCCACCTGAGATTTAAACAGCTGTTAGAAATTACGTATGACAATTTAAGCCCCATTGTGCCACAAACTAAGCATGTTCCAGAGCTCTTTGGGAGTGTAGACATTTTATTCCCCTCTTCATTAAATAATCATTGCAGCATGGTTTTAGCACTCTATCATTTTATGCACATTACAGTAACATCATCAAGAAAGTTTAATTACAAAATCTTTTCCCCTTTGACTAGTCCCAGAAGGAGACTACGGGTGTGGGACCATCAACCTCCAAACAGAACTGGAAAAAGACAGAAGGTAGTGTTGCTATGATCAAAGCATGGCCTCATCTCAGTCCTGACGTATTTAGAGGGACTGGACAACATAAGTAAGACATAATCAAGGCCACCCTCAGAATAGCTTCAGTGCCTCTTGGATTGCTGTCAAGTGTGTGTAGTATGACCTTTCAAAATACTTTCAAATATCCTTTCAGTTCTTAAAAGTATGAAGGAAATGGAAACTTACATTGTACGCAGTGCTCCAGATGCAAATCCATGAAGGTTCAGTAAGGTTTTCCTCATTCTGGTGCTGCTAAAATGACATTTGATTTAGTTTAGTATTAAGTGTTAACATTTTGAAAATGGGAACATTATTAAGGATCAGTAATTGCATAATAGGGTGTTCCTTTCCCTGCAAATAGGAAAAAAGAACTGTTGAGGAAAGGGGGGGGGTTCTATTTCAAATGTTGTTGTTTCCCAGACAAACTTTGTGTGTGTTCATAAAACATTTGCTAGAAATGTTGTGTTCATTCACAAAAGCATTGAAATATGGTTTTGATTTTCACTATATTTTTTCCATCACAAAAGTTTTGAGCAAATGCAACATCTCTTGTGCAATACCTTTACAAGAGAATGCAAGAGAGAACGCAAAATGAATGCAAATGAACACAAAAGCATAAATTTATTTCTTTTATCATCCTATTTCATAGTTTTTCCATCACCATGGCTCCATAATAATCCTACATGATTTGTGGGAACTCACAAACTCTTAAAAAATCAGCAACATTTTCCCATATGACATCGTTTGTTCAGACTCAACTCTGTTAGGCTAGTAAGTTTAAATATTTTTTTATATACATTTAGTTTCCATAGTATCTGTGACTCAAATCTCAATATGCTGTATATACTCCTTTCTTACTTCGTAGCAGTAGCACACAGTTGTTAGCAGGTTATTGTAGTTTAAAGGCCTCATTTGGCCTTATCCAATCGTAACCCATCTGGAAGCAGGAAATAGGGCTGAAGATGACTCCTCAGACCATATTACTGTTTTCCATTGCTCAGGGCTCCATTGCTCTTTGCTTTATTTCCATGGCTCAAGGGTTTTTGCTTCACATTATGCATTTAGTTCAAGTACTTTCCAAACCTGCCATAAATTCCAGCTTTTCAAAGATCATGATGGAGCTTTTGTTGAGACTGAGAGGGTTTAGTAAATTCTTTTGCAATTTCTAAAGTTTTCGTACATGGCATTCATTCTGCATTTTTGAGAATGTTCCCTTTGACTTGTTTCATAATTTTGCTGTTTTTGTAAATGATGCCCAACCAACTCTTTGACCTGTTTTGCACTAGTCTGACTACTTTCTAAAACACATAATGCATCTGTCACCTTTATTTAATATAGCAAAGTTGAACACCATTTTCATTCTGTGTATTGTTCATAATTATTTTGTTCAATGACGAGTGGGCTGAATGAAAGAAGAAATGAATAAACACATAATGAGGCCAAAAGAGACATAGATATTTCTCTGAGAGGTTAGTTGTGTACTTTCTCCTGGAGTCTCTCGGCTGTGGAGATTTAAAGCATCTGTTTTTGTCTAAAGATCTGCTGATGGAAAAACCCCTGGCAGAGAGAAAGAAGAATCTTTTACAAACAAACAAACACAAAAGTGAACGTGCAAACATACCCTGTCAAATGTACACACACAGTTAAAATAGAAAAGATACAAAAGCTTTAATGCTGAGCTCTGAAACAGATTATGATATTCACATTGTGTGGCAGACATTCAGCTCTTTGCACAATACTTCTGGCTCTATATTGAGTGTTTTATGTTATTTTTTGTAAATCCCTTTTCAATTCGAACCATTTATTAGTTTTTAAGTTAATTAATTTGTTAACTCATTTATTAATGTCTATTTTTATTGTACAATTAGTTATTAATTAATGAAATTCTTTATTACTATTTCCGTGACACTCGTGGTCCTCCATACTAATCTCTGTCAGAACTGGCCTCAACAGACCAGGTGGTGTTAAGGGGTTAAAGCAATTCTAGTCTGCCCTTTTGAGGCCATAAAACAACCCTGCTCTTTAACCTCTGATTCTCTGTCAATCTCCCTTTCCCTTTTGAACTGAGCCTCATGCTCTTCAGA
Organism: Sinocyclocheilus rhinocerous; assembly: GCF_001515625.1. NCBI lineage: Eukaryota > Metazoa > Chordata > Actinopteri > Cypriniformes > Cyprinidae > Sinocyclocheilus > Sinocyclocheilus rhinocerous. The sequence continues at coordinate 429,913 of NW_015661612.1, read as the reverse complement.
CCTCACTTGAAAGGGCCATTTCTGTATTTAGCAATTACTTAACAACAAGGACATGATATAAGACACTAAGCACTGAGAGACTCCTGAATCAATCAAAGAGCTTGTGAAAAACAAAATTCTTTTAATCACTTTAAGACACTATATGGTATAAAAAAGACTTTTAAAATATGATCTGCAACCTTGTTGCCAAAATAAATACAATAAAGTAAATTAAGTCAAATAAAAGTTTAAACCCCTGATTTGTGTGAATCTAACAATAAATATATTTTGAAAATATACTGTTGTAAAATTCATTCATATGAAACCAATTCAATTTCAGCTATAACCTCTAATAATGTCATAATTAAAGTCAGTGTAGTTCAATAATGTTGCAAAGCTCATCAGTCAATTCAGCTATAAGCAGCTTTATAGAATGCAATAGTGTCATTATTCACAGTGTCATAATTGACACCAAATTACCATCTGACTTCAGTAGAAGAGTTGCACAGTTGTTATCGGAGGATAAAGTGAGGTGGTGGTGGTGGTGGTGGGGGGGGGGTTGATTTATCTTAGATATCATATTTATCTAAGATAAATCAACCCAAAAAACTTGACCTGTGTGGAGTGATGCATGGATACTGCAGCAATGAGCTTTCTGTAGAAAAAAAGACAAGCGCTTATGCGCGACAAGCGACAAGTGTTCATTCTGACCTGAATGCTGAATACTTTCCATTTGTTGTCTCTGTTGTCTTTCCTTTGGATGTTTCAAGCTGTTTGTGCAAACAGAGGGATATTTAGAACCGTCCGATGACAAGAATTAGCAAGAGTGCTACACCTGGGTATAGTACATCACGTCCTGAGTGGAGCTTTATGTCAGACATGCGGATTCACCTCAGACGTATTCCAGAGCCTCAGTGTCTCTCTGACAATAAGCATTTTTTAAATGCGTTGTAACCTCCAGTGATTTTTCACTTCATGATGCGATCATTTTTTTCCATAAAAAATCAGTACATCAAAACAAAAAAACTGACCTAGATTTCCCATGTACCTTGAAGAAAAATGGAATCATGTCAGACAGAGATAGCTGAATGTAGAAACAGATAATCATTTCTGCATGAATGACTTAAAGAAATATTCCAGGTACAATGCCAATCTGTAAACACTAAAATACTCAACAAGATGTAAACTATATGTGCTTTAATATGATTTTAGTGTGGACAATTTGCTTACTAACCTTTAAAACGTACCACTGTAACAGCACAACAACCTTAAAATAACAGTTCAAAATTATTTAAACAGCTTTACAGCACATATAAAACACATTTTTTAACAGAAGAATCAATGTAAGTGTTTTTATTCATTTATAAGCTTCACATTTATAATGGTAAGTTCTTAAAAATTAGCCCTGTTTTCTTTCATTGCAAATGCCTTTCAGTAACCTCAGTTTTAAAGAAAACAAGGGTCAAAATTATTTTCTGTGGTAATCAAAATATGCCACAAGTGCTGTCGATTTCAGCTTAACTTGTATTGAACCCAGGAAAAATGCCTATAATTTATGCATTTTGGAGTTTAAATATCCTCACCTGACCTTTTTGGATGGCAATTAAGAGTAATGATGGTTCATGGTTGTTTCCCTGTACCTATTTGTTCCTTTATACATGGGCCAACTGATCTGTCAGTTTGAAATGTGTTGCCTCAAGATTTGGCACTGTGGATTTATGTTTATTTCAGCTGGCACTGGGTTCTCAGAGGGGTCCTCCACCATTGCTTGTTCTTGCTAGTTGTATATACAGTACAATATCTTTGTCATAAAGCTGGATAGCTGGACAAAAAATGAAGTGCATGTTATCGCAAAGTCTAGCAGGCTTTGTGTTACCTACCCTTTCCAAAACATGTAGGAAACGAAAACTCAATTGCTCTTTAAACTCATGGGTCAATTTAAAACACGATAAGAGTTTCATGGTTGTCAGTGATGTGCTATGCTGAAAAATTCTTCATGTGTGATAACATCTGACAAATCGGAAGATACTGGTGTTTTCCTAAATTATATAAGCTTTTTGGCGAGCCAAAGCATTTTCATGTTAACCATCAGATCACTGAGAACCAGATGTTACACATAAAATCAGGCTGACCTCTCATGAAAGCCTCTTTTGAACAATGTTGGATGGAGCCTCAAAGTGAAACAATTCAATTTTCCATCTAATTAGCTGGAAAGTTTACCCACAGATCCATCTTCCTCAAAGTAGTGCTTGAACGTGAGCGGATCGAAGTTTGATCCTTCAGGCAGGTGTTTCTCTTCTCGATCTCTCCATGATCACTTTTCTTTGGCAGGGGAAAGCTCTTGAACATGTGTATGTTTTATGATGGAAAGTTTTCTGACCTGCGAGTGAGAGATAAAAGCTAAGCTGCTTTTCTTACTTGCAAGGCGATGCTACTCAGAGTTTGTCTGTTCAGTGTTTATGAACTGAGCTGTCATGTTGTGAGTACCACAGTAATTGTACATTTTTTGAAGATATCAAACTCTAAACCAGGTCTGACTTACAAGAAGTGTACATTTCTGTCGTACACACAAACAAAAGCTCATAAACCTTTTCTCTTTGACAGTTTACAGACTGTAAATAACGCAGCTTTGTGTATTTTGTTTTAAAAGGCCAACAGTCCTCACTAGCACCATCTTCCTTATTGTTTCAAGTGATAGTGATGTTATTCTAACACACTTCTAACAAAGCCTGCCGAAAGACTCTATAGTCTATATATGAGTGATGCATTTTTGCAAAAACATCATGTAAATTTCCATTTTGTATTATGTACTGTGGTGGTAGTTGAACACACATTCTTTTGAGCATTTCATCTTTTCTACTTTTTTATCTGTCTTGTGCTTTTACATTTACTTCCTGTTGATACCGTGAACAGTTTGCATTAATGTGGAAATGGGAATTGTTCACAGAAAGGGTGTAAACACAATGTGATTAATTGCTGTGGGTGCCAAGTGCAGGAAGAGGTTTTATGATAAGCGATAAAAAGAGAAACCTGGGGCCTTACAGCAAAACAGGCACCTCAGACAACACCCAAACAAGTGCTCATTCTCTCAGGCCAATGTTTATGAGCATCATTTTGTAAATTGTAATAGATGTGACAATGTGCACATGTGCCAAAACTATAGCAGACAGAAACTGAAAATCTCTCCGTTTTTGTCAACGGTCTTTTTATCTTTTAATACAGAGTCATTTCATGGTGGTATTAGCAAAAGTTTTTATTTCAGGCACAATGCTATGTTTTTTAATGGCTAAACTGTAAAATGGTCTGTTTCATGACTTCTCACACAAGACCCTATTGCATAAGCAGTAATTAATGTGGCAATAAGAGGAAATTACCAGCAGGCAGTGTGACAGATGATTGTTTTTATTCAGACCTAAACTACTAATCTAAGCGTGGCTAAATCACTGGTATGACGAGAGCTTTCTTGATTAGGTGGAGAAAGTGAATTCTCTCGGGCCTTTCCTACTGCAGCTGCTGGAAACATCCTAACAGAATGTACAGGAAAAAATGGGATAATTTAATATGTAAAGGCAAAACTTTTCAGGGCCATGAATATTTTCTGACCCAGTTGTTGTTGTTCTCAGTACTGGCCCAACATAAAGGTAGATCCAACTAGATTAGTGATTCTTGGTGTTAATGATTATGCGGTTTTTGGTCAATTTATAAAATTTCAGTATTTAGAATTCAGAAGCTTTATCTACAGTGTATTCTTGTTAATTAAAACAGAAATGATTAAAAAAAAATTCTGTCATTTAAATAAATCTGAAATATATTAAAATATACATATTAGATGCGAACCTTGAATGTGAAAAACTTAGAAAATAGAAATGTTGCCTTGGCAAAAAACTGAAATATGTTTGAGTACTAAAGTTACCAAAACTATAAATGACACAAAAATAAAGCTATACAGAACTAATAAAAATAAATAAATACAGAAACAAATTAAAATAATTAAAATGAAAACTGAAATATATATAAATAATAGATCATTTTAAATATTAATAAATACTATAATAGTATATAAATAATACCAAAATATCACTGGCTACTTATTGTATTAGTGCATTGTATACTTGTTTTTAAATTTTTATTTATTTTTTCAAAAATAAAACAAAAACTCCTATATAAAAATGTATTTTGTTCACTTTTTGTTTTTTTAGTTTTTTAGTAAAATCTAGGTTGACAGAAATTCAGTTCGGCCCTACTGACTGAGTACAATTTACATTGAAGTATGGTCATATACTCACATATTCTCTCACTGAATGTTCCTTTGATCTTGGAACACATGAGGTATCATAACATGTTGTTAGATAGCCTCATTATATATAAGAAACGTACTGAATTCCAGAATGAGAAACTTGAACTGTAACCTCTGCTTGGAGACACAATATATTCAATACCACCACATTAGATCTTTCAGAAATAATAATAGTACATTTTATGTAACACAAAGAAAACATGGTCCTTTTTCCTAACTCAAACCCTCCATTAAAAGTACCATAATGGTAATTGTGGTCGGGCAAATGCGCCTTGTTCATCTATCAACAACAAAAATATAGAATATGTCGAAAAGAAACACGACACACATGTGTGGCACCGCTCTAAGCATCACTGGATCATGTGGAAAAAACTTTTACTGTCTGTGCAAAACATAGACAACAGCTGCAAGTTGAGGGTCAAAAGATTCATTTTCTGCCTCTTCTGTTATGATTATAGACTATTGGTCTCAAAGCAGGCATGTTTCCATTTATACACAATACTCCTTAATGAAAGACTATTTTCAGCAACAGCATATGAAAGTCTGAGAAGAACATTTATCCTGCATATTCTAAATTAATCAGTGCGGTAGCAAAAATATTAAACTTTAAAAATCTACGATCTGTCAGTGATATGACATACGAGAGTGGAAAAACACTCCATGTCGGTATGTCATAGTCATCAACTGAAGAAAAATTATATGCATCTCATCACTCATCTCTGTTAGTTGGGAATTTTAAATAAAGTTATATGTGGCTATCTTTAATCACAGACAAATGCTTTCCCTGGCAAAGAGAGTGAAAGTGAAGTTAGTAAGCATAAGAAAAGGAAATTAGGAGAGCAGGCAAAGGTTGTATTACTGACAAAAGGCTGTTTGTTTGTGACTTTCGACACTATAAATCTATCAAACTATTATGAAAAAACTAACACTTATCATTTATATGGGGTGTACATAAGGAGACCACAAGAAAGATGGAAGGACCAACAGAAATAAAAAGCAGTGAATAAGAGAAAACAGGAAAAGGGGTCACAGCACTCTTGGAAAAAGACAGGGTGGTGTTAGAAAATTAGCAGCAGACAGATAGGTTGGTAAAAGAGGGAGGGCTGCGGTTGATGAATAGATGTTGGTATTTTCCTTCTTTCCTTCCAGAAGCTGAAGAAACTCTACTCTTGACTGCAAGCCTGTCTACTTTACGAGCCATGGTGGAAGGAAGCAAACTCTGGCACTCGGAATTTAAGAGCAAAAAAGTAGGCCACACCAAAACATGCCATCAGTCACAGTTGGAAAAAGACTAGCATTAAAGGGTTTTTCCAGTGAGCAGGCAGAATTTGAGAACAAAACGTTTGACATTTCTGTTGCACCTGAACCCTCATGGAAGCCACAACCTAGGCATCTTCTAAAGTGATCAAATGTGTGTCTAACAGTGAATTGATGATGAATGACATAAGGCTTTGGCAAATCCAGACCTGTACCAAAGTAAAGTCAGTGCCTCTGGATCAGGCTTACTCTCAGTTGTATGACTCAGAACCTAATCGCATTAAGTTACTAATAACTAATTTCACGTTTCATTAAAAGTGAATGTAATTGACACAGAAAGGAACGTCAGTGAGGGAATTCATGCTCAAAAAAGGCTGAGAGTGGGTGTATGAAACTCAGTTTGTGTTCAACAGCCTCAAGGGTCATGTTTTTGGGGCTCTAAGTTAATAGAAGTTCCAAACTGCTCCAAACACATGGACTCAAAGGATGTCCTCTGGATCAAAAAGCTTGGTCTAGCTCATAACAAAAGGAAAACTGTCAACTGCTAATGTATTATCGCCAAAAAGAAAATGCATAAACCTGCAGGAAAAGAATAAAGGCACTTTACTGGACTCTAAAGCCATCCTAATGTTTTCTCTGTATTTTCATTTTAAAGGAAAGAACAGTTGAAATGCTTTTCAAAGGAGAGTGTCTGTCAGGACACACTCATAACCTGCCATAACAAAATATGAATCAAAAAAGAAACTTGCTTCTTGGTCACTACATCTCCAAAGTGCTTGTGCAAGTGCTTTGAACACCTTGTGAATTGCGGTCTCACAATATAAATGAATGCATCTGTGTTCACATCAACGAATGAAGATGTGAAAACACAAAGCAGCCAAAAAGCACACTAATATGCATGGAAACATGGCGTAAAAATGTTTTAAAAACCAAGGTGATCTGGTGTCTATATATTAATTCTCAACTGAAAATAATAGTAATGCAACAACAACAATTTGATCACAAAAGCCACAAGAGGGGCACTTTTGATCATATACTAAAGAAAAGAGAAAACATCTGTCAGATTAAAAGAAAAAAGGCCACTAGAGTCACTTCACTTTCAATTGATGGAAAAATTGTTATGGGAGAACACATTCAAGTCTGGTTATCTAGCCTTTCTTGCAAAGCCCTCCTTACATTTTAAACCTGCTGGTATTTGGCACCCTCTGCTGTTCCTACAAGGAGAAAACACTTCATGCACTGTTCTAAACGAGTAACACTGGGAAAGCATCTGTTGTCAGTCTATTAAAAAGATCCCCAAGTAATTTAACCAGTACTAGTAGTAGCCTAGTAATTCCCAGTCTCACTGCACTGAATGACATGCTTTTAACTTTAAAACCCTTTCACGACAGTTTTATATGACTTTCCCATTCACTGGGAATTTCTTTGAATTTATTTATTTTACCAGCCCTGAGTTCAATGTTGACTCCTTTATTGAGCGCATCTGATTTTAAACATCAGACTAATTATAAAACACACAAGTTACAACATAACAGAATTGAAAGACTGAATACAGTCATGTATATTTTAATAAATACTATTCATTTTGTATTAGTAATATTAAAATATATGTTTTATAATATTAATATTTAATAAATGTAATTTAGGATTAAATAAAAAATAAATCAAGAAAACACAACAAAGACGAAGTTCATATAATCTTTTAATTTTAATGTACTGAAAGCATGAACGTACATATTCTCGATTTCGACTCGACAATAAATCAAGCTACGAGTTACAATGCACAATTCTGCATGGAAAATGAACTTGTCAAGAACCTTACCACCTCTCTGGAGTTAGGTTTGGTGGTTGTAATGTGGTCTATTTGTGCGCTTCAAAGGTCTAAATGGACACTGTGTTCCTTCCCCCCCCCCAAGTGTGGTGCAATTTATTTCTTCGCAGCTTGTAAACGCTCGCTGATATTCTCCCAGTTCACAACATTCCAGATGGCCTTAACATAGTCCGGTCTAACATTCTTGTACTGGAGATAGTATGCATGCTCCCAGACATCTATCCCAAGTAGTGGGATGAGACCTCAAATTTAAAAGGGAAAGAGAGAGTATTAAAGCTTAAAGACTTTAACAGCTATAAAAACAGATGATTTCTTTCTCTTTGGAGTCTACCAGAATATTGCTTTACCTTAAGAAACACATACAACTGTTACATATACGGATCTATGGATGACTCTTGTGAATAAGTTGGAGCTTTTTTTTGTGTATTCACTGAGGGTCTTGTTAAGAGTGTATGAAAAATGACAGTGTGAACTTTAGGGATTTATACCTTTACTACCAAAATAGATCTATTCTCTGCTATTCATTGTGGAAGAGTTACCTGTAGTGCCCTGCAAAGGGTCTTGGTTAGCACAAGTAGTGGGACGAGACCTAAAATTTAAAAGGGAAAGAGAGTATAGTAAAGTTCAAAGACTTTAACAACTTGAAAAACTAATTATTTCTTTCTCTTTGGAGTCTACCAGAATATTGCTTTACCTTAAGAAACACATACAACTGTTACATATACGGATCTATGGATGACTCTTGTGAATAAGTTGGAGCTTTTTTTTGTGTATTCACTGAGGGTCTTGTTAAGAGTGTATGAAAAATGACAGTGTGAACTCTGGGGACTCATACCTTTACTACCAAAATAGATCTATTCTCTTCTATTCATTGTGGAAGATTTACCTGTAGTGCCCTGCAAAGGGTCTTGATTCGCACATGCAGCAATCCTCAGTCTTCCACTGTCCTTATCAAAGCCCAGCCAGCCCCATCCTGAGCCCTGAACGGCCACTGTGGCAGCTGATATCTTGTCCTTCATCTTCTGAAATGAGCCAAAGTCACGCTTAATGGCTTCCAACAGCTCACCTGTAATAAAAAAAAAAAAAATCAAAGATTCATCACATACAACTATATGCTTCATAAATGACAAATGAAATAGCAGTATGAATATGTTCAACATCTATTCATGTGTACAATACAAAAAAAACAATTGGGGATCAAGAAGAGTGACTCCTACCCTGTGGTTCTCCTCCACCATTTGGTGACAGATTTGTCCAGAATATGGTATGATTAATATGGCCACCACCGTTAAATTTCAAAGCAGGCTGAAGGGAGACTTGAGTTGTCACATCACCTGTAACATAGCAAGGTCAAACCTAAATACTTGTTATATGCAATGAAGACATTTCAGATAATATGCCAAGTCCTTAGAATGTAGTAAAAGTAAACTAACATTTATATACTGAACCAATTATCAAACGTATACTGGCCTACATTATAAGTGATTGAGAGAATGAGGTGTATGAAACAATGTATTTTAGTATTATTTATATACTAATCTAGTATTTAACATTTTGAATTAGCTTATATTTTTATCCTTTCAGTTTTAAGTTTTAGTAATTTTGTTATTTTTATAATTTTTTTTAAATGTTCCTAGTTATTTAATTCATTTTTAGTTTATTTTCGTACCTTACCGTATTTTATTTCAGTTAGCTGACAGGCAACATTTCTCATTTTTGTTGAAGTTTTTATAAATCTACGTTTGTCATCTGAAATTTATATTTTATTTGATTTTAGCTTTATTTCAATTAATGAAAATCATTTTAATAGTTTAGTTAACAATAACAAAACTGATATGAAAGAATTTGATCAGACTGAGCTTTAGTCTGATCATCAAAAACAAAAGCAACAGTCTTTGACTGATTTGTATGATATGCTCACCACTTTTCCAACAATGGCTGTCAACTGAAGAACCAACAGATGCATAACCATGTTTTAGTGTATGTAAAAGAGGTTCACTTAAAAGTGTACTAGCATTCCCTTCATGTTATGATTCTCCTATCAAATATTTTTTGTCCAGCTACAACAGACTTGACTTAGTCTTGTTTTTCTTTTCCAGGCAAAATATCCCTAAGAATAGTGGATAAGTTTGCTTGAATTTGTGCAGTACCATTTCATTATGGAACATTAATGAAGGTGTCATAGTGTGAAGTGATTGACCAGCCAGACCTAAGTCCTAAGATGTTTGTTGGTGTTGGGAAGTCTAATTTTTACCTAGAATCCCACTGTCCTGTCTGACAACAATCGTGAAGGACAGCAAAAAAATTATAAATAAATAAATAAAATTATAATGTGGAGTGTGCACCAGGCTCAATCATTTTAAAAGCAATCTCATTTGTACTCACCCTTGGCCAGTGCCTCTTGATATTTCTCCTCAGTGACATTGAGGTTGTTGACATATGTTGCATGGTGCTTGCTGTGGTGAAGCTGCATAATCTCAGCACAGATGTGAGGCTCAAGTGCACCATAGTCATATGGGAGGTCAGGCAGTGTGTGCTTCTGTCTGGAGGCCACAGCACCCAAGATGGGGTTCAAGGTGGCAGCACACCTGGAATCAACAACAATGAAATAAAAACTATTAAATAATTTAATATATTAAGTAAATAAGCACTGCAATAAAAGTAATGCAAGATTTTGGATATGTTGCAAGATATGTTGGATTACTGTGGTGAGCTCACACAGGATTGTTGCTACATGGCAGCAGTCAGGTGACCAGAACAGAGGTTTTCAAACTGGGGTCCAGGGATTTTTATAGGGCCGTTTAAAAAAAACAAACATTTCCCTCACACAATAAAAGAGGTTACTTAAGAGGTTAAAAATAAAATATTTTAGGTGTCTTTACATATATATATATATATAGAATAAAACTGACTGTGTGCCAATGTAAGTATGATTTTATAGTAGGCCTGTTTCCAACAAAGCTACAGTGAGGCTGATTTGATTGAGTGTCTTCTGATAAAGTTTATTATTATTATTATTATTATTATGGTCCCAACAGGTTTGTATGGTTAATTCAAATAGAATCTAGCTGTACACATTTATTAATGGATTTGATATTTAAAACAAGCTAAGCTATTGTTTGGCAGGCTCAATGTAATTTCATGTACAAAACTCTAAATCAACACATACACATCTATAAAATCGATTTTCCACACCACTGATTAAAACGGCACTCGCAATATCAGTTACGCAAACTATTATAGTCTGATGCTGTTAGCCTGGTCACAACCAAACACATAAAAGTACGCACTTTATTCATACCGCCATTGATTTAATGATTAAAAATGCCTGGTTATACAGTTAGCTGCATACAATTTGAGAGCTGATTCAGACTTTATCTTTACCTGCGGACATATCCGACCCTGCACAGCATGCTAGTCCGTCATATAGCGACACACGCACTGAACAGACTTAAGCTCTCTCCATTACAGCCTGCCGTTGAAATTTCAACTTCAACTTGGACTAGAGCGTTCCATTATTTCAAAATAGGTGTCAGAGGCAAAAATATATGTATTTTTCTCATTGATAAAGGACAACATATTAAACATTATTTACGAGTGAAATATTAGATCAGTGTGTTTTTAAAAAAGAATTTAGTTTATATATCCCAAATGAGCGAGATTTGTGTAAGTTAAAGACGGTAAAAACCGAGCACCCCCTGTGCCAATTGGTATAATTCAGCCAGTCATTCTAGGCCTTGCTTTTACAGCGAGTAGTCACTGAAACAAATGGCTTCGTTGCAGTACATATCATGTATGATTTATAACGATTGTACATTTTGTTATATCTCACATTACAGCACAATTAATTGTTCAATGTGGATTAATACTGAAACAAATCCAAGAGAAAATTAGCTGGTGGGTTAAGAATTACACAAGCCTTCTTATGACGAATGAAGACATAGTTAGCTCAAATGTAAAGTAAAATGTAATGCACTGGTTCATGGATGTAGATGGTAAACATGTTAAAGGTAACAGTAACATTTAAATGTATGTGTTGCCAGATCCCACAAGAGAAACACGCACGGCCTCTAAAAAACAAACCAAAAATGAGTGACCACTTTGGGGAAGTACAAACCCGGGACGTATTTTTTATTGATTACATGATTACATAGGCTACCTATATTCACACAACAGCGATAAATTATTGATTCTCCCTAATTCCTTTTTTTAAAATCTTTTAAATGTTCCTTTCTAAAATAGCCTACCGCTTATGTACACTCAGAAAGTTTTTTTTCTTTCAAACACATTAAAATGCACAAATTCACATTATTTCTTATTTACATGTAATGCAGGGATTCCCAAACTTTTTTTTTTTTGTCAGCTGAATCTCTTTCACCTAATATATTTATTTGAAGTCCCCCCTAAGATTTTAAGGTAATAAATGAATAATTCAGTAACACTTTTGCATGTTCACAGTTCTGTGACGTTGGTTAATGGTCACATGACATGCAGGTAAAACAAATTATATATATATATATATATATATATATTACATTTACATTTAGTCATTTAGCAGACGCTTTTATCCAAAGCGACTTACAAATGAGGACAATAAAAGCAGTCAAAACTAACAAAAGAGCAACAATATATAAGTGCAAATGACAAGTCTCGGTTAGCCT
>NW_015661612.1:401818-417320 GCF_001515625.1 Sinocyclocheilus rhinocerous | reverse complement strand
TAAGTGGCTGGAATACCTGCCAAGAGAGCATTGCAATAGTCTAGCCTGGACAGAACAAGAGCTTGAACAAGGAGTTGTGTTGCATGTTCTGAAAGAAAGGACCTGATCTTCCTAATGTTGTATAAAGCAAATCTGCAGGACCGTTTTAAAGAATTTAAAGAAAAGCTAATAATTAATCATAAAAATTTAAATAAATCATTTTTAAAATAACAACAATCAAAATAAAACTCTTACTAACACACACACGCACACACACACACACACACATTTATGCTTTTCTTTAAATTCATGAACCCCCTGCAGTTCCTTCACAAACCACAGTTTAGGAAACCTTTACGTAATGTAATGTTTAATGCACTTCATTATGTTATTAACAACAAATTTAATATATTTTCTTTTTCTCTGCATTTTTATATCAATATGGTACAAGATTATCCTATTTAAATCAATGTAATAAAATGAGTAAGGTCAAAAGTAATCTAAAAGTAATCAAAAAGTGATTATATTACCTAAAATATGTAATGTAATGGATTATGTTACTAACTACATTTTTTGTCATGTAATTTGAAATCAGTAACGGATTACAATTTTCAAGTAATCTACCCAGCTCTGGTGACACATATATTTACATTTACATTTAGTCATTTAGCAGACGCTTTTATCCAAAAATATTTATTTTTTTATTTGCCACACTTCATTTGTGTTACGGGGATCAATCATAACACAACGCGACAATTTTTGTAATAAGCCAATTACTATTATCATTATCATTATTATTATTATCATTATTATTATTATTATTATTATTATTAACAGTTTATCAAGTGAACAAATTTACCTTATGTCCAGTTTGCTTTATTATATTGTGAACTGCTATTATATGAATATTTGTATTTTTTATTTTATTTATTTATTTATCTTTTAATTTTTTGAATACTCTGTATTAGTTGATGGAGACCCGATTCTTACTCCAGCGGCAACATGGCAACACTGTGTCGGTGACGCGCTCCTCCCCCTCAGCGCTCGCGCGAACACACTGATGCTGTGCGGCTGAACATCGCGCACACGCTGGTCATGGCGGACGGTCTCCTCTTCGTCTAAATAAAGAACATAGCCTTTCCTCCTCCAGAGAAACTCATTATTAAACATAACTACTTAAGATATCATATTGGAAGAAATACGCGTCATTCTGGTCGAGGTGAATTGGGTCTGGTAAGTGTCAAGGGATATATTTCCTTATTTCAGATAAAGTGCTGCTTCTCGGAGAGGGAGAGTCTCTTCCTTCTCCGCCATTTTGTGACAGCGAAACTGCTCAAAGAAGGCGCCGGCACATTTTTATTACTCCACGTCTGTTGGCGGTAATTTATTGACTTTATTTTAAGATGAACATGTATTATCGGATACGTAAGCTTCATATTTTCCCCGACAGAAACGAGCTTCATGAGATTGTATCAGAATGGCGCGGTTGTTTGCAGCGTAGAGCATTTAGCATGTCAACTCTTTAAACAGGCGAACTCGTTTTCCCTGGAAGATAAGCTTATTGTTGTTTTTTCGCACAAAGATAAGCTAACTGTTAAAATTCTATGGAGGCCGATAAGATAACGTTGCCATTTCGTTTATAAAAAGGTTAAATGTGGAGACGAAGATGCATGAAATGATTGCTAAGTAACGTTAACGTTAAGCCCGTGTAATTTCCCGGTTAGTGGAGCAGTTTCGTTCTCAAGCGATTTTTTTTCTCTATTTTTGCTATGTTTTTACGATCATTTGTCTTTTAAATGCACGACTGCGAAGACTAGATATAACAAACAGGCAAATTCTTCCGCTGTAACGTAATTGTTGCGATTATGTAAAAACGAGCGAATCTCTTGCCTGGTGGCCTATATTTGTAATAGCACATGTGTAGGCGTGTGAAATCCACGCTACTGTCTCTAGGTCTTTGCTTCATATTATTGCTTGGAATGTCTGCGTATCTTTGAGTCGTTTGCGTTCACTGGATGCTTGATTTGTTCTCTTGTCTTTCACAGAGATCAGAATGACCAATGAAGAACCTCTCCCGAAGAAGGTGAGCTCATTGTCGCAGTCTAATCTGATTATATGAGTCGCTTTCCGCCAAACATGGTCTCTTTATAAGTCTTTATTTCCTTTTTATGTCATTGCAGGTTCGCCTTAATGAATCTGACATGAAGACCCTGACTCGAGAGGAGCTGTGCACAAGGTGTGTAGCCATTCTGTTGTGCAATAAGTTTGAAGAGTATGTATGTTGAGGCTTTACAGATTGTAATGCCGATATGTTTTGTTCCGGGTGTAGGTGGAAACAGCATGAAGTTTATGTCCAGATGCTTGAGACGAAATATGCTGATTTAAACTGTAAGTTTGCACGTCCCAGATGTTCTGAATAATTATTCGTCTTGAGTGGTTTACTAAAGCAAAGAGTATTAGACTAGGTGTTATGTTGTGCAGAGAATAAGATGTCTATAGCTAATACATATTTTTCATGTTGAAATGTCTGCAGCCAATGATGTGACGGGCCTGAAAGAGTCTGAGGAGAAGTTGAAGCAGCAACAGCAGGAATCTGCTCGCAGGGAGAACATTCTGGTGATGAGGCTTGCTACTAAAGAGCAGGAAATGCAAGAGTGTACAGTAAGTGTGTTACTATATCCCTTTTTTACTTCTGCTTTATGGTCAGTACTTGGAGGAAATGGGTCAGTTTGCTTTAATGATATGGATTGTAGTAGATGTTCCACAGCTTGTGGATGTAGTATTTAAATGAAAGTGGAAAAGTGTAAAGATTTTAGACTCTGCAGATGCATTTGTCCTTTGTACTGACTTGTCCGTGAAGCATCAGTGAATATTTACCTAATAGCTGCAGTTTTATTCAGTCAAATGTGTATCCAAATGTTTATCATTCAAATTCTCACTGTAATTCATCTAAGTTGATGTATGGACACAGAAACAAGAATATTGTTTCCAGCATTTAAACATGGGAACAGCAGACAAAAAGTAAAGCAAATGCATGTCGGTGGAGAATGTGGGATAGTGGATGACCGCAGTATTGCACCTTTAAGTGCAACTTTCCCAGTCAGGCATCAGTTATGCTCATTTTGACGGTTGTTGCAGGTACAAGTGATGCTTTGAAAAGTTTTAACCTTTTTTTTTTAAGTTACATTGTTATAATTGTAATATATTATATATAGTATACATAAGGTCCTGTTTTTTTGAAACCTTTAAACCATTACTTAATAGTATACTAGCTTCAAAGCTAAAGAGTCAATTTTTAAAGACTGGGCAACACATGCCTTCATTGACATTGATATTTGTCATTTTTTACATGCTGAGATTTTAATGGTCTCTCTTACCTTGCAGACCCAAATCCAGTACCTGAAGCAAGTCCAGCAACCGAGTGCGGCTCAGCTGAGAACGTCCATGGTGGACCCAGCCATCAACTTGTTTTTCCTCAAAATGAAGGCTGAACTGGAACAGACTAAAGACAAACTGGAGCAAGCCCAAAATGAACTGAGTGCCTGGAAATTTACACCTGATAGGTAAACTAAAATAACTCCCCCCTCCAAACAAAAGGTCAAGACTTTCCTGATTCACCCCCCACCTTCTCCTCTGCAGGAGTGCAGATAATGGTGGGGGAAGACTGAAATGTTTTGCTCGCAACGAGACTCAGACTTTAAAGCCAAAGCTCAGAACAAAAGACATTTTTCTTTCATATTGCCCTGCTATTACAAATACCGTAATGTAAAATCAGAACAAAACACAACAGTTTTGGTCAGGTGACACTTTTGTTTCAGCTTTCTCTCTCCCCCCACACCCCTCATGGTACAGAAGCCTGAAGGAATCGGGACTGTTCCAGAAGAGGTGGTCACGTCGGAAACACCCCCTTCCAGCCCATGTTAGAAAGCTTCCTGTAACAAAAAAGGCGGCGTATGAAAGACTTGAGCAAAGCGTTGGCTCTGGAGCTGATTGAACTGTAGCTTAAAGATCACTGATTGAACATTTAAAACATGACATGGCCCTACTAAATGTGTTGCAGAGGAATATGCTGCCCCCATTTAAACTCCATCGTAGATGCCTTGAGACTCTGGTTAAGAATCTAGAATGTAACACAGGGAGGTGGGAATGTAGTGTGATGCAATGAAATGGGGAGGAGTTAAGCAATCTTAAGACTTTGGGGCAGAAGCCTTTGTTATGATATAAGACTTTGGGGGAGGAATCAGACTTTCTGATCTGCAAAGACTTTGGTAAATGTTCATCTCACAGGTGCGACATACGGTACAGTGTTTCAAACCTATTCTTTTTTTTTGTGTTCGTAATATTATACTTTGTTTTTGCTCTGGAAATGCACCTTGCGTTTACAGCAGTGTGGTCCAAATGAATTGACCGACTTGGTAATCTTCTTAAATTGGCTGTTGCACTGCTGCAGATGCAAACATAATTGTTTTTTTCAATGTGAATGCAAATGTGCAATGTGTGTTAGAGAAAATTATTCAAGATGTTTAAATGTTTGTATATAATAATTTGTATTTATCTTGTGTACCTTTTCTAATCCACTTTTTATTTTGCGGTCACCCAGTGAGGATTTCAATTATTTTGTTCATTTTTCTCGGGTCACGTTTAATTCTATTGCAGGTTTTTTTGCTCAGTAGATATTTTATAGCGATTATTACATTATGTTAAAGTTGCATTTACAATCTAAGTGATTCAGGAGTAGTTTTTGAGCTTCTGCTTTGCAAATCTATGAAAACAACTTGGGGTAAGGCAATTTTCTTTGCTACCAAGTCTTTTTGAAATATTGTCTGCTTTAAAGTGGCATTATATAATTCATCAGAGATTTCATTGGAGGTTTGCAGCAGATTGTCCAGAAAAGATGGTGAACCAGTTTAAGGAGATCTATATTTGTCTATATTTGACCTCACATTTAACCTCAAACTACTTTTAATGTTAAATACCTGCATTTGCTCTGAAATTATTCCAAGTCAGTTAGTTTGAGGACAGTAGCTATCTTGCTATATTACTATCTTACTGTATTTGGCACCAAAGCACCCTAGTGACCATTAAATTCAAAGTTCACCGGTACTGAAAATATCTTTATGCAGTATATCAATACAGTACAGAGTTTTCCAGTAGATGTGGGTTGCATTTACCTACCCCTAAAGAGAAGAGTAAAATATGCTGCTGAATTAAATGAAGTGCTCTGGCACATCCAGCTTTGCAGTTATTTTATCTCAATGATAATACAAGAAATTGCGATGCCTATTGACTGGAAAGTTTCAAGCACATTTTTTTACCTTTTGTCATTTAGTACAAGACCAGTCACAATAACATTAAGTCTCAGTTGATGCAGTTGTTGCTTGGTTGCTCATAGCTGGTTTTAGATTAACAGGTAGGTACTTTCATTGGATCTGTGTGTCATCTCTGCTTTTAGATTTTAAAATGAACTTTGTTTTGCAACTTGATCAATGGCCTATTGGAATACTACCATACTAGATATGTTCAGATGTATTGCACTTGTTGGTTTAAGTTGATTTGGTCTTATAACTGTTCAACCATCTCTTCCCAGAATTGTTTGAACTGTTAGTTGATTTTTAGTTGTTAGTTGATTAAACTGCTTATTGCAAGAGAGCTGCCAAAACGTCATTGCGTTTACATGTGCTGTGTTAGCAGTGCATTTTTAAACTGCATATACATGTAGCACGATTGGTAATTGGCTTTCTCCACTACGTTGTTACTTTTAGTTGTCTGATCTTTTCCACTCACATGCACTCTTTAAAAAGCTGTGAGAACCCCGTCACATAAGGCTTGATCTCTTGCAGAAATCCAGGCATGTTAAACCTCTTAGTTTGCTTTTACTAGTTTCAGAATACCGCTTTCTGCAAAAACTACACCATTTTCTTAAGTGCATCTAAACATCTTTTGCTGGTCAACAGTATTTACCAGTGGCCATTGGAGAGTTTGTTGGAAGCTGTTTATGGTTGGCTAATACCACCCAGTTTGTAAATGCAGTGGCCACTTGTGTCGACCCTGTGGCCATGTTCACGATGTGATGTTAGACTTGTTTCCCTTGCAGCCAGACTGGTAAGAAGCTGATGGCGAAATGTCGCATGCTGATCCAGGAGAATCAGGAGTTGGGCAGGCAGCTGTCTCAGGGGCGCATCGCCCAGCTGGAGGCCGAGCTCGCCTTGCAGAAGAAGTACAGCGAAGAGCTCAAGAGCAGCCAAGATGGTGAGCAAAACCCTTCTCCATTCATCTAACTCCATTTATGGTTTGTTTTTATGGAACTTAAACTCACTCTTTGTTGTCGGTTTTTGTACTTTTGCATTTTGTGTGGTCCAGAGCTCAATGACTTCATCATTCAGCTGGATGAGGAAGTGGAGGGCATGCAGAGCACAATCCTGGTTCTTCAGCAGCAGCTGAGGGAGACCAGGCAGCAGGTGTCTCAGTTGAACTCCCAAGGCACTTCTAGTGGAGCTGGTCCAAGCAGAACTTCACCTTCGGCGGCCTCTGAACCTTCCATTCAAAGCGAATCTGCGAACGCCACCGGCTCAAACGTTACGAAAGACTGCGGAAGGGTTTCCAACGGACCCTCCAACGGGAACTCATCTCAGAGGGGTGCGTCTGGGGCCAGTCTATATAGGGAAGCGAGCAGTGCAGATGAAGATTACCCACCATCGCCATCTGTCTCCAGCCCGTCTCATGGTGGCATGTCGAAACTTTCCAACCACTCAGAAGTTGCAGTGAGCCAGAGGGGCGGAGAAGGGTACGTGACTCAACTAAGTGCAGGCTATGAGAGCGTGGACTCACCAACGGGCAGTGAGACGTCAGTGACCCAGCACTCGAACGATACAGACTCCAATGCTGACTCCCATGAGGCCGCTGCTGTCTCCAAAGGCAGCAGGACTGCTGGTATGCGGTACAGCACTCAGAATGGCCTGGACTCATCTGCAGCAACAGTTGCCACCAATGCCTCCACAGGGTCTTTGTAACATTCTGAAAGTTTCGTTTTTTTTTTTTTTTTTTTAAGTCATGACAAAAAAGGAAATCGCACCTTCAGGCCAGTTAGTTCTTGTTTGAGAAATGGTCAAATGCATCACTTTTGTTTTGTACCCAACCTTCCATCACAACATATTACAGTGCATTTGCGACATGTTCAAAGCTGATTACGTTTATAAAATGAGCAACATTGCGTTTGTATATTTGAATTCATTTTTTTTAATGAATGACTTTTAAACCATTTTTTTCTCTGTCAGATATGAACATTTGGTTCTGTACTGTTCATTTGCTGACTTGTTAGAACTCGGAAATCATTTAGCTACGTGTGATGTATCATAATGCTCAATTAAGTCTTGAAGCTGCAAGTTCAGAGAGTCCTTAGTTTCCTGATGTTGAACTTTTCTTTTGTTCCTCTACATGACGAGAAAAAACATTTAGTTTGACTTGTGTGTAGTTTGAGATGTATCTTGTTAAAATCTGATTTCAATCCTTTTCATGTACTGACCAAATATCAATAAAGAATTTTAATATGACTCAAACCTTGCTTTGAATGAATTCTATTAAAACAATTACATCTGTTTATCAACATGTCTTCAATTTAATGCCTAAGCAGTAAAATGCATTTAAATCTGTGTATTTAGTGAGATTGTAAAGTGATGTTTGACATGTTTTTGATGTAAAGAGGCTTTTTAATTAAACATTTTTAGTGAAGTCTAGTATGCATAAGCAACGTTTTGCTGCCTTTTGTTAGCCATCCGCACCATTAGATGGCGCAACACCAAAATAAAACCACTGCATCAGACTCGCATATCTCGCTGATGATGCTTTCGTACTCTTTTCTGATCAAATGAATGAGACAGCGTAAAGAAGGAGGCTCCTCGAGACAACCTGCATATATATAAAGCCAGCCTACCGGACACAACAACAAGGAACCTGCCGAGAAAACCAGCATTACAGCAAAGATGAACACGGATGCGATTGTTATCGTTTCTGCCGCAAGGACTCCTATAGGTAAACTTAATATCATGTCTCATATCATTATGATATTTTTTCCATACGATGCTGAGCACCTCTGTGTAGCTGCAAACTACAGTGTATCCTGTTGACAGATTATACTAGAAAGTTTTATCTCCCGTGTCACTAACTCCTGATTTAACAAATTAACCAAATAATAAGTGCAGATTATTATTTGAGAGTCTGTTTGCTTTAGTTGTGTATCGTCAAAGTATGTGTCTGATTTGTTTTTTTTAAATTAGCTAATGCTCGAGCTATCCGGCAATAGTGTTGTGTCGCAGAAGAAACGCAAAGCTGCTCTGATTGGTTGCTCGGCGTTCTCGCCAGTGTTCTCGTGCTCTGATTGGTTGATTTATTGCAGCGCCATGGCCAGGAAAAATTTTATTGATTGCTTTGCTGAATCCTTTATCATTCATATACTGTATAATAAATTCATATATACTTTTTAAAAATTCTGCCCATTAAGTAAATTATGCTGTTGTTTCCTATAACTTTTAATCATGGAAATAATACCAATATGTAAATGAGATAATAATAGCATAGCGCATAGCATTATTAAATTAGAAATAGCATTAAAATAGCAAAAAAATATATTTTTTTGTCTGTTTACACATGCATGCTCCATATGATTTTGACATGGTAAAAAGCAAAAGTTGGTGTACGGGCAATATAGCCTTTTTTGCTTTCTTCTATAAATTCTATTTTTCAGTGAAAAGTATCAATATTTTTGCTTTTTTTTTTTCATTGACAGGATCATTCAATGGAACCCTTAGTAGTGTACCTCTCCATGATCTGGGGACATTAGTCATCAAAGATGTGCTGAAGAGGGCCAATGTAAAGCCAGAAGAAGTCTCAGAGGTCATCATGGGTCATGTCCTCACTGCAGGTATAGCACTTCATGTAGTATACTTTAGCCTACTCACCATATAAATACAGAACTCACAAAGCTCAAGTTCGCTTGGGAATTGATAGTCATCTCCTACATTTACTTAAGGTCATGGGCAGAATCCTGCCCGGCAGGCAAGTGTTGGTGCTGGTATCCCATACTCAATGCCAGCATGGAGCTGTCAGATGATCTGTGGATCTGGCCTGAAGGCTGTGTGTCTTGGTGCTCAGTCCATCATGACTAAAGAATCCACTATAGTAGTAGCAGGAGGGATGGAGAGCATGAGTCGGGTAAGAGATCTGTAAAGACACTAATGTAAGGGCACTTCTGTTATTTTTAAGTAACAGGTGATGATATCCATGCAACACTTTGTCTGTCAGACTCCTCATATAGTGCAGATGAGGTCAGGGGTGAAGATGGGAGACGCTACTTTGCAGGACTCTATATTGACTGATGGACTCACAGATGCATTTTACAATTACCACATGGGAGTCACAGGTAATATTTTAAAACAGACTGCCTACCTTTATTGTGTCCTTAATAGGCCAACTGATCTAGTTTTGGTCATGTGTCTGTGTAGCTGAGAATGTGGCCAAGCAGTGGGGGGTGTCCCGTGAGGCTCAGGACCAGTTTGCCGTAACGTCACAGAACAGAACTGAAGCAGCCCAGAAGGCTGGATATTTTGACCGGGAGATTGTGCCAGTTACTGTTCCCTCTAGGAAAGGCAAGAGGTTCTTTTGTGTTTAGAAATATGATTTTATTTTTTTTAATAATAAAGTATTTTTTAAAATGTTTTTGAGAAATGTCCCTTGATACAAAGAAAGAAGAAATAAGAAAGTAAAAGTAAAAACAAATATAAAATATAGTAAAATATTCCAAATTAAAATACCTGTTTGCTATTAATGTATTTTTAAAATGTAATTTATTGATGTGATGGCAAAGTTGAATTTTCAGCTGTCATTAGTGTTGCATGATCGTTCAGAAATCATTCTAATATGCTGATTTAGTGCTTAAGAAAAATCTCTTACTATTATCAATGTTGAAAACAGTCAAGCTGCTTAATATTTTTGTGAAAATTCTTAATAAATTCTTTCAGGATTCTTTGAATAGAAATTTCAAAAGAACAACATTAATTTAAAATATAGTTTTTAATTATTTTTAAAAAAGTTTGCATCCTTGCTAAATAAAAGTATTTATTTCTTTCCATTAAAAAATCTTACTCACTTGAAACCTTTGAACAGTAGTGTACCTTATTCAGTCTAGGCAGTGTTGTTGTACTTTTTGTCTTGTTTTCAGTAAAATCATCTTTATAATGAGATAAAGATTTTTTTAATTGTTTTTTAAAGCATAAATCGTACAAGAAAGTTACCTAAGAAAAATCAAAGAATTGTTAATTGTTAAAAAGATATCTTATGCAAATTGTCAAGTAAATGTATTTTAAAAATAAGACAAATTCTGAAGTTTTTTTTGTGTGGAATGTTTGTATCTCCTTATTGAAAACAGTCAAGCTGCTTAATATTTTTGTGAAAATTCTTAATAAATTCTTTCAGGATTCTTTGAATAGAAATTTCAAAAGAACAACATTAATTTAAAATATAGTTTTTAATTATTTTTAAAAAAGTTTGCATCCTTGCTAAATAAAAGTATTTATTTCTTTCCATTAAAAAATCTTACTCACTTGAAACCTTTGAACAGTAGTGTACCTTATTCAGTCTAGGCAGTGTTGTTGTACTTTTTGTCTTGTTTTCAGTAAAATCATCTTTATAATGAGATAAAGATTTTTTAAATTGTTTTTTAAAGCATAAATCGTACAAGAAAGTTACCTAAGAAAAATCAAATAATTGTTAATTGTTAAAAAGATATCTTATGCAAATTGTCAAGTAAATGTATTTTAAAAATAAGACAAATTCTGAAGTTTTTTTTGTGTGGAATGTTTGTATCTCCTTAAGCTTGTATTTATCTCTGATGACACTGAATATCAATTCAAATAAACCCTTTATTACCATATCAGGTCCAGTCGAGGTCAAAGCTGATGAGTTTCCTCGGCATGGCAGTAATATTGATGCTATGTCCAAACTGAAGCCCTGTTTTGTGAAGGATGCTTCCAGTACAGTGACAGCTGGCAATGCATCAGGTAAATGGTGACATCTTTGACACTCAATTATGATGTAACTTAAGTGTCATTTTCACTGCATACAGATAGTAGTGTTTTTGTTTAACAGGCATAAATGATGGAGCTGCAGCTACCGTTCTCATGAGCCAATCAGAGGCCCAGAGGCGAGGCTTAAAACCAATTGCACGCATCACGTCCTGGGCTCAGGCAGGCCTTGACCCTTCAGTCATGGGCACAGGGCCAATTCCAGCCATTAGAAAAGCTGTGAGTGTCTGTTGAGTCATCGCAGCACTTAATTCAGCCACATGAATGAAGAATGAATTTTTGTAATCAGTGCTTATCCTGAAATACTCAGACCCAGATTTAGAATCTGAGCCAAGAATTTGATTGTGCCAAGATTCTTTTTAGAAATTGTTTTGGGTTTATAACAACACAACATTTACTAATTAATTAATTAAAGTGTTTTCTGCTACAGTCCTTGACAATTTATTGTTAAAACAAATTTGGTTTGCACTAGCAATAATGATTCTATAAGTTGGTTTTTAAAGTGAATTGAATCTGCTTTCTAACCAGGTTGAGAAAGCCGGATGGAAGCTGGATGAGGTTGATCTGTTTGAGATAAATGAAGCGTTTGCAGCTCAGTCCGTCGCAGTGGTAAAGGAGCTCGGTCTAAATCCTGATAAGGTGTGTTATTTCCTCCACTTTATACATACTTTGCTTCATGCAGCTTTACACAATATTATATTGACACAGTTACCCAATGATTTCTGTACCACAGTAATAAGAGTGTAATATCATGATGAGTCTCTACATTATTGCAAATATTGGAGGTCCATCTCACTTGACCTTTGTTCACTAATGCTATCAGTGACCAGACTGCTACATGAAAATGAATGAAATGAACTCTTTGCCTAAGTTAAAAAACATAGTTATAATATTTATAGAAAGACAATTACTCATCTGCCTCATTTTTTCCCAATTCTTTTCTAGTTTATAGCTGATCAATTACAACATTTCCTTGTTATATATTTGACATATCCATGTGTGCACAGCATAATTTAACACTTCTTTGGTCTCTCTCCCTTCAGGTGAATGTGTGTGGAGGGGCGATCTCTCTCGGACATCCTCTCGGTATGTCTGGCTGTAGAGTGTTGGTGACCCTGCTTCATGCACTTCAGAGGACAGGGGGACGGAAAGGGATCGCTTCACTTTGTATAGGTGGTGGAATGGGTATAGCCATGTGTGTAGAGAGCAAATAAGCGTTGAGTACTGCTGATATAGACAAATTACTTCCAAACTGTAATTGTGTGCTTTTAATCAGGCCTTGAATCCAGTTTGTCATATTTAAAACAGATGTTTAAAATCTTAACAGGCTATGATGAGACTAAAGCAAGTACATACTCAAGTCAGTACTTATATACACTGTAAAGGAAGGGAAATCTGTAGTAAAATTCACATATGGCCAATTCAGGTGAAATCATCTCTAATGTATCATCATACGCAGTGTATCTGAGGCATTTTGCACTTAACACTAATGTATTCCTTTCAGACTTTAGCGATTTATGGTACATAAAGAGGACTTTTACCAGCTTTTAAGACATTCCTTTTCTGTGTTAATCGTCTATGGTTGCTGATTTACTCTTAAAAAAGGTAGAGCTTTTATTGGTATCAAAACTGGGTCTGTCCACAAGAATATCAATGATAACCTGGTTGAATTATGAAAATAATGCTGTGGTGTGTGTTCTGTGTGTATTAATGCATCAGTTGAATGGAATCAAGTCTGTTTCCAGCAGTATGGAAATCAGACCTAGTGCTTAGAATTAGACCTGTCTACACTGTGCAATAGAAAACTGCCTTAGAAATGTCAAATGTGCCAAAAGACAAAATTAGAATCTATCCTGTACTTCCAATGGTCTGCTTTTAATACTCTCTCTCCCAATGTTAATTTATACCCCAGGGGAAAAGCTGTTTACATATTTAGCCTGTATTGTACTCCTAATCTCACTGCTTAATAAAGAATTTAATGGAGAGCCCTGTGTCCTACAGTGCATGCAGGTAAATTAGGCCACTTTTTGGTAAATCATGCACATTTTCCAAATTTCTCATTGCGCATTAAGTCAGACCTTTTGCTAACATTTTATGTTTAAAATATTAATCAAGAAACAACTGTTAAGCCCAAAACCACGTGTTCAAATAAAATGAGCTGTTAAGTCTATACAACAAAACCATTATTGTAAACAACAACAAAAAACATACTTTTAAATTTTTATTTGTTTACATTTTTCCCCCAGTAGTTTCTAATATAAAATAATATGGTTATTTAGCAAATCTCAGCATTTTGTAATTCATGATACCGTACTTTTAGATGTTTGGTAGTTTTAATTATTAAAAACATACTAACCTCATGAAAATGTTGCAGTTAGCAAACTCGGATCAATCTGTTCAAATGTTAAGTGCCACTATTGTGGCAGCTGTTTAAAACAGTTTGCATTATTTGTAAATTGAATCTTAAAAAGCTATGATGACCCTCCAACCTTATCAGCCTCGTATTACCTGATATCACCTTATTTTGTGAGATGTGACGGCCTCGTGGAGAATTGATCGAGTAACCAGTAGGGGGCGTCAAATCTCAAATGGCGCTGATGACAGTCGTTTTATCGGCCTGCACTGTGGAATCTAGTGTAGCGTGAGCGTGGTACAGCTGTGATTGTTGTCATGAAGTTTAAAACAAGTCAAAATCCACGTATCAAGCCTACATTGTTAATAAATGGACAAACAGTTTTATACATTGTACTTAGAAAAATGAACACTATATGAAATGTTAAATATAGATCAGAAACCACCGAACTAGGCTAGTGTGCGCAGACAGGTAATCGGATTACACTTCAGACAAACCACACAAGAGCTCATCATGCACTGTACCACTGAACAATAAATGCTTCACTTTACATTGTGTTCTTGCTCTCATTCACGATGCCGCTCTTTATTAATCGAGATCAGATTTTTGCTCATCAAGTCCATCTTCTAGAGCACAAACTACGGGTGAGTTTCTTCTTATATTACCTGAATGTAAAAGAACAGGTGGGATAGTAAATAATGTATTTGTGTCGCTTTGATTGCGTTTGATTTACAGATATTTATACTGTCGGTATGATTTATGTTGCTATATTATTTGATGGGGCCAAGGATAATTTTAGAAATAGTTATATCGGTTATAGTATATACCAATATAATATAATGTAGTTACATACCTCTATATGACCTCCATTTTTTTGTGTGTGTGTGTGTGAAGCCACGTACAAAAAAAGTAGCATGTTATTATGCAGTAGAGTATGGTAATACTATGAAGTGCATTAGAATAATATGCAAATATCATCATTTAGTACCATGGTCTATAGGCCTATATCAAAATACTGTAGTACTATCTCATACCATTAATGTACCATGGTACAGCCGCCATACTTGTTTGTGTTTTTGTAAGGGATGGCTGTGTCTCAAAACCTAGAGCTGCTGACCCAGGATAGAATTATGTATATTAACCAGATGTATTGTCTAGGTAGGCAATTCACTAAGATTTTAAGACACATCCACAGGTGTGTCAGGTAAGTTTTGTATATGACTGGTGATCAGCTGAATTTTGTAGTTTATATTATTTGTATCGTTTTTATTTTTAAAATACTTTGTACTATTGCGTGTGTTCTGTATAGTTATATATTTAAATGTAACGATAAAGCCCACTCCTTCTTTCTCGAGAGGTGTAAAGTATTTAAGTAAATGTAATTAATACTGTAGCCTACTTGAGTATCTTTTTCGATACTATGACTATCAAAGATATTAGCAACTTTTATTCTCTACGTCACTACATTTTTGAATAAGTATCTGTACTCTTTACTCCACTACATTTGTAATGAGTGTTGCAATTATACATTACATTTTGCATGGCACCTAGCTTTTTCTGCAGCAGTTTATTTCTGCTACAAAAGAAGTGATATTGCCAACTACAGGGCACTGAAAGTACTATATCTTGTTCGTTTTCCCCTTACTCACCCAAACTTGTCAACAAGGCTACTTTACGTGAATAAGAGTTCCTTAGCAAGCCATTGAGGCCAAAACCAGCACATCCAGTGCAAGAAGGCTTTGACTTTTTAATTTTGCTTAACATTATTTTATTTATCTCGAAGAGACCTTTTTCATTGTTTTTTGTTTTTTTTTTCCAATTTTGAGGTGTTCAGTTTTATTTTGGTTTTAGAAAATAAACGTGATTGCTCTCCTCACATATCAACTCTTCCTTGTTTTTACTAGCATGTCTCCTTGATTAGTGCATCTTTGAACCTATATTTAGTATAAGTAAAATACTTAAGTACTTTTAATATCAGATACTCAAAGACATTTACTCAAGTTGTTTTGGAATTGATGACTTAACTTGTAATGGAGTAATTTTCACTGTAAGATATGTGTAATTTACTCAAGTATGGTTTTCAGGTACTCTTTAC
>NW_015661612.1:386638-399845 GCF_001515625.1 Sinocyclocheilus rhinocerous | reverse complement strand
CATTAGAATAATTAGAATAATATGCAAATATCATCATTTAGTACCATGGTCTATAGGCCTATATCAAAATCTATCTCATATATCTCATACCATTAATGTACCATGGTACAGCCGCCATACTTGTTTGTGTTTTTGTAAGGGATGGCTGTGTCTCAAAACCTAGAGCTGCTGACCCAGGATAGAATTATGTATATTAACCAGATGTATTGTCTAGGTAGGCAATTCACTAAGATTTTAAGACACATCCACAGGTGTGTCAGGTAAGTTTTGTATATGACTGGTGATCAGCTGAATTTTGTAGTTTATATTATTTGTATCGTTTTTATTTTTAAAATACTTTGTACTATTGCGTGTGTTCTGTATAGTTATATATTTAAATGTAACGATAAAGCCCACTCCTTCTTTCTCGAGGTGTAAAGTATTTAAGTAAATGTAATTAATACTGTAGCCTACTTGAGTATCTTTTTCGATACTATGACTATCAAAGATATTAGCAACTTTTATTCTCTACGTCACTACATTTTTGAATAAGTATCTGTACTCTTTACTCCACTACATTTGTAATGAGTGTTGCAATTATACATTACATTTTGCATGGCACCTAGCTTTTTCTGCAGCAGTTTATTTCTGCTACAAAAGAAGTGATATTGCCAACTACAGGGCACTGAAAGTACTATATCTTGTTCGTTTTCCCCTTACTCACCCAAACTTGTCAACAAGGCTACTTTACGTGAATAAGAGTTCCTTAGCAAGCCATTGAGGCCAAAACCAGCACATCCAGTGCAAGAAGGCTTTGACTTTTTAATTTTGCTTAACATTATTTTATTTATCTCGAAGAGACCTTTTTCATTGTTTTTTGTTTTTTTTTTCCAATTTTGAGGTGTTCAGTTTTATTTTGGTTTTAGAAAATAAACGTGATTCCTCTCCTCACAAATCACCTCTTTCTTGTTTTTCACTGGCGTGTCTCTTTGACTAGTGCATCTTTGAGCCTATATTTAATATAAGTTAAATACTGTTCAAATCAGATACTTTTACTCAAGTTGTTTTGGAATTGGTGGGTTGTAATTTGTAATGAAGTAATTTTGACTGTAAGGTATGTGTACTTTTACTCAAGTATGGTTTTCAGGTACTCTTTACGCTTCTGTCTTTCTCCTTTTAGAGTAAAGAGGAGCGTATTTTGGAGTTGGAAACAGAGAATGCTCTCCTTCATTTGAGACTTGCTGAGGTATGGATGAAGCAAATTCAGTGTGAAATGCATCTAACTCCACTAATGGGGGTCGACCCTCCACTGCAGTTAAAAGTTTGACCTGCCAGATGGTTTCACTGCAAGATAAGTGGCTTGCAGACAGGCGACAGGTGCTCGCCAGTCTCACCTAATTTACTCACATGCTTAATATCTGGGTATGAAGTATAGACCAGAGATATACCTTTGGTTGGAGATCCACATACAAAAATATACCAATAAGAAAACTTTTTGTATTATGATAATATTATGGTAATATTTGAAGTAGCTTTGAGTGCAATCTAAATACCATGGTGTATAAATATGAGAATTATTTTGTATCATGGGAAAAGATTGATTTTTAAAAAAAGAAATTATACTTTTATTCAGTTAGATGCATTCAATTGCTAAAAATGACAGTAAACATATATTTCTCTTTATAATAAATGCTGTTCTTTTGAACTTTATATTCATCAAAGACACCTGAGAAATATTATGAAGGACAACTGTCCTTTCAAAAAAAAGTTATTTTAAATTGTAAAATAATTTTTACAATTAAATTGTAATTGTAAAAAAAAATCAAAATATCTTACAGAGACTTCAGACTTTTGAATGGTAGTGTGTATCAAAATACCATAGACTTATCATCTCCGCAATGTTTTTTGTAAGGTGAAAAAACTATGTAAATGCACTGATGAGTTTGTATGTGCTCCCCATTGACCTTTCCTTAACCTTTTCAAGTGTTTGTGTAAACTCCGCCGTGAGAGAGAGGAAGAAATCCATGTCCAGAGACAGAAACATCAGCAGCAGAGGAAAGTGCAGAAGTCCACACATGCAGCTCTCTCCAAACTTCTGTCTGAAGTTCAGGTGATGGCAAAACACTGCTTTGAAACAAGTCCTACACTACAAATGCAGTGAAATGCAATGTTTTACAAATCCAGCATCATCATGTGATCTGTGTTGCTCTCAGATGCTGAAACAGGACTTGAAGGATGTTTTTACCATCTACGTGGGGTTTGCTAAAGAACTGGAGGAACAAAGCAAGCAGCTGTTTGAATGTGTGGGCACTGCCAGAAATGCTAGACCTTTCCTTAACCTTTTCAAGTGTTTGTGTAAACTCCGCCGTGAGAGAGAGGAAGAAATCCATGTCCAGAGACAGAAACATCAGCAGCAGAGGAAAGTGCAGAAGTCCACACATGCAGCTCTCTCCAAACTTCTGTCTGAAGTTCAGGTGATGGCAAAACACTGCTTTGAAACAAGTCCTACACTACAAATGCAGTGAAATGCAATGTTTTACAAATCCAGCATCATCATGTGATCTGTGTTGCTCTCAGATGCTGAAACAGGACTTGAAGGATGTTTTTACCATCTACGTGGGGTTTGCTAAAGAACTGGAGGAACAAAGCAAGCAGCTGTTTGAATGTGTGGGCACTGCCAGAAATGCTATTCAGGATTTCCAAAGTGATGACCTTCAGAGTGAGTGTGAACTCACACACCAACATATCAGTTCATCTGTATTATCTGTGAATATTTGTACCTCCAAATACACTTAATGGGTCTCATTCACTAATTACGTGCACATAGACTATTCAGTCATATGGCAAGGTGACAAAATGGCCTGGATTGTGAACCTCAACTCTGAACCTCCATCCCCTCTTCTATTTAATCTTCTGCTCTCATTTCCTTTTCATCTGTCTCTTCCTTCATCTGTCTCCTCCTCTACCACAAAACCAGCCGTGTTGTGACAGTAGGTATGTGGTGCAGTGTTCAGAGATTATCCACAGTTCCCCTCCCCCAGCCTCTCCTCCAGGAAAAGCTGCTGTCAGCAGTGACAGAAAGGTCATGTGTCCTGTGTCCTGTGCGTCACCTGCACACCATGGTGACAAGCCTCCCGCAGGGCCTGTGGATCTTATCCCTTGTCATTTATATAGTTGTATTTGTAAAACTCCAAGCCAAACAGCTCCTCACTGAGTCTCAAAGTGCAAATTAAAAAATATGTTACTGACAAAAAGCTTTTAAGGATACAATCAAAGACTACAGTATCACTACCATTATTGTTTCCAGTGATGTTTGGTAGATTTTTTTAGTCCAATATTAATTTCATTGCATTTAGATGTTTACACGCATTACTTCACATGTGGAGCTATCAACAATGAACTCATACTGTATTTATATTAAAAAGTATATAAACTTATATATTATTATTAAACCAATCACATAATTTAGTTTGTGATTGTAAACATTCAAAACTGATAAGTACAAACAAAGATTTATTTACAAGCATCTTTTGTGTATCTTTTGTTTGTTACTACTAAATGTTCTTGGGCTGTTATTAAATATAGTCAAGTTTTGTTCTGACCATTAGTCATCAAATGGTCAGAGGGATGTAGGTAACCTTTAATTTATTCATCTAAGTGGTCCCTAGAACCTAAAGTAGAACCTAAATGTTGATGACATCCAAACTTGTGAGTTGTTCAGTTTGTATCATTGCAGACATGATAGTTGGGTATTCTTGCATTGACATGGAGGCATTTTTCTCCTTTTCTTGTGACATTTGACCTGTATTTTGCTATTTCCTCCTCACATTCACGTCATGCTTCAGGCTCCTAAAACTAAAAATGTGCTTGTCTTATTTCTGTGCTGTCAAGTATTTTCTCATTCAGTTTCTTCTTCGGCCCTGGACAAACGGTTCCTAATACATTACTCAATCACTTCACTTGTTTCTATAGTCAAGTCATTAAACTGACTGGAATGTCCCATGGATTAGTGGTTTCCGTATGAAACCTGAGTGTCTAATTGGTCCTGCACTGCTTTGCGCATTCATATTTGAATATATAGAAATGGATAGTTTTTGCCTTTTTTTAAATACTTTTTTTTTGCCTTTCTGCAGAGCTCCAGGTTCAGGTGACTGCACTTGAGCGCTCTTTACAGGAAGAGAAGGAGAGGTGCAAAGAGGAGCGGGTGAGGAGGAGGCTGCTCCACAACACCCTGGTTGTACGTACAGTACTTGGTTCTCTGATTTGACTCACTGTTCTTAATGTATTTACAGGGTAATGTTTGCAATTTATATAAAGTCAAGATGTAGGGGGTACACTGAATATCATATTATATTATCACCTGCTGTGGTGGCTAATGTTTTTGACGCATGAATATTTCAGTTATGAATATTTAAAGTATTTCAGACCAATTTCTACCTGACTTATCCTTAAAATGACTGTGTAAGCAGTCAGGATGATTCAGTTAAACTAACAATAGTTGAACTCCACACATTTCTCTCTGTAGGAGCTGAGGGGGAATATCAGAGTTCACTGCAGGGTGCGTCCAATTCTGCACTTTGATCACATCCCAGGATCACCTACAACCAATGGGTAATGCAATCTATAAACATATTTAACAAATAGTGGTAGATTAATGCATATTAAATTAATTAAAAAAATGTGAACTTACAAAATTGAAAATTTAATTAATAATAAAATGTGATTTCAATTTAAAATTAAAATTTTATTTCATTCAGCAACCACTTGTTTTGGGTATGTGGTATATCTTGTTGGTGTACTAAATCTCATTTTCATTTTTAAGATCTTCATCATGTGAAGCAGTAGTGCAGGCCATCAATGATGTGAGTGAACTGATTATTTGTAGTGTTTATGGGATCTATAAAATTGTAATGGCCTAGTATTACACCCTATACCCTCGATTAATCATCTCTGACCACCCTTGTTTTGCAGGACTCTGTTTTTGTGAACTGCGCCAAAACCTCAAGTCCTGTAATGAACAAAATATTTGAGTTTGAGAGGTATTTGGACACTGCATAAAATGTGTACATTTAAGATGGGAGATTTGGTGGTGGGTGATGTAGTTTGTGTCCGTAATTTGTTTGAACTGCAGAGTATATGGTCCGGAAGACAGCCAAGAGACTGTGTTCGAGGAGGTGAACCCCCTTCTAACATCTCTGCTTGATGGGTGAGTATCCTATTTAATACCACCAAGTTTTACGGTTCACTTAGGGAAGATACTGTGATAAAATGTCTAAATATACTTATATATAATGTTTATAAAGAAGAAGTTCTCTCCTTCATTTCAGGTATAATGTATGTATCATGGCATATGGCCAAACAGGCAGTGGAAAGACGCATACAATGATTGGCTCCCAGTCTGAGGATCCCACAGCTGCAGTGCAGGACTCTCATCAGGGCATCATTCCAAAAGCAGCCAATGAGCTATTCAAGTAAGCCACGGCTCACATCCCTCTCACAGCACACTTAAAATCACTACACATTTCACTCATCTACAATATTACAATAAACAGTCTGTCTGCATTGATAAATGTCCCAGGCTGATCTCTGAGAAGCCAGCAGACAGTCATACGGTGGAGATGTCAGTGGTGGAGGTCTATAATAATGAAGTTCTGGACCTGCTGGCCAGAGATGAAGGTGGGGCGACAGTTGGGGTGAAGAGAGAGGTCATCACCACCAGCACAGGCACCAGTGAGGTGCCCTGCCTAACATATGAGTGAGCCACAGCAGTCAGCATGAAGATACAACCTATCACACATTTCAACTTTAATAAATTGTATTTTAACAATTTCATAAGATACAATGCAGTGCCAATAATAAAATGCAACAAACTATGTAATCATACAAAAACAAAATAAGTTATCAACTTTGTTATGTATTAAGTTAAGCTAAATGAAAAAGAAATTTTTATTTTGTTGATGTCAAAACATTTTTTCTATTCAGCCTATGTCATGTTATTGTATGATTTTACATATATATTGATCTGTGCAGTTTGTGGTCATTTTAATAAATAATATTTGATATTTAGGACATCTTCCTTTTGTGCAATATATTTTTAGTCGTGTTAATGCATGTATGGGTTGCATTTAAGTTTACAGTCAGCATTTATTTTTTGTTTGACCTTCTTCATTGTACTTTGAGCTTTTGCTGCATGCACACATGACTGTCACGGGTTTGCATGTGTTTGACTTGACTTGTTTGTGTGTGTCAGGTTGGTGCGGAGCTCTGCAGAAGTGATGCAGCTGATCAATTCTGTGTTAAAACTAAGATCTCACTGTCCCACCCTGGTGCACATGGACTCTTCCAGATCTCATTTCATCGTCACTCTCACCGTCACCTCCAAAAGCCCAGATGCACTGACTCTAGGTATGATATAAAGTGTTTCTTCAAGAGTGCCAGTCCCCAACTCACACATTTTGAAGCTCTAATGTTCCCTCAAGCCATACGCCACTATCTGCAGTACACGCAGTTATGGCTGTTAAGTGAGACCAAGCGTATTATCTAAAGACGCACACACAAACAGTCATTCAAACAGCTCCATTTTCTCACACACCCACTGGATTAGTTATCTTCACGAACACACACACACACTCTCTCTCAAGCACTTTCTTGCTACTTGAGAGCCCAATGTTCACTTCAAGGTAGCACTGAAAGACCTTATAAAGGTTGTCATTGGATTCAAGTGTGTAGCATCAGAGGCATATGTGCAGGAGACATATAATTGTATGAAATGAATGGAATGGGACAAATGGGGCCTCTGTAGTCCCGCCCTAATGTTAAAAGAGCCAATCACTTTTTAATAAAGGTCTAATTTAAATATATATATATTTAAAAAATAAAAAGGGACTTTGTTACCATAACTCTTGGAAGAAAATGTATTCATACTTTATGGACTCATATAGTGTGATCTACATGTGTTGCAGCTCGTCGTCTGCAGAATGCCAGACAGGACGTCCAGCGGGTGTCTCAGAAGGAGTGGTGGAGCCCACGCTGCCGCAGGGCGGCCTCATCACGCTCGTCTAGCTTCGCCTCCTCCCCGTGCCACTCCCCCTGCCACTCACCATGCCCCTCCCCCGACCCAGCATCACACAGCCCCCCCTCAAAACCAAGCTGCAGTTGGTAGACCTGGCTGGGAGTGAGTGTGTGGGTAAGAGGATGCAATGTAGTTAACACCGTAACCATGTTCAGTCATCAGGTCATTAGATAAGGTTTATGGAGTGTTAAATCTCAGGTCAGATTTTATTGAAGTGCTGCTAGTAAATGAAGATGTGAATAGACTTTCAGCACTAGTGCTTATCTGTTTTTAGGAATGTCAGGTGTGACCGGTGCCGTTCTGTGGGAAAGCTCCTGTATAAACCGCAGCCTCTCTGCTTTGTCCGATGTTCTGGGAGCTCTAGTCGAAAGACGGCCTCACGTACCCTACCGCAACAGCAAGCTAACACATCTGTTACAGGACGCCATAGGTGAGAGCAGATTTACTGTGAAACACAACTACCTTACACATGAAGACTGTAAAAACAGCACTTGTTCCCTATTCTGTCTCAAAAAAAAACTCTGTCTGTCGGTCATTTATTCTGTCTAGCTATGTATCATTATATCATTGTAGCTATTGTTCCATCCATCCATTCAGAAAATAGGGGTAAAGGCGAGTCAAACATTTTTTTATTTGCATGTATTTTGTACGTCATTTATAACAGTATAGCTTACTTGGAAAAAAAATAATAATACTGATTTTATTATTATTTGCAATGTGATTTTAAACATTAGGTATAATGGTTTATGTATATTATTATTTATCTACAAAAGTTTGACTTATGCCATATGTTCTTTTTTGCCTGCTCGGAGACTGTAGATGAAATTTAGCTTTCTAGCTAATTTTCTGTAAATGTGTATTGTGATAGGCACTATAAGTACATTTGACTTAATTCTGGGGCAGTCATGGACAGTCTGTTGTCCCTGTTAAATAAATTATGAACTTGAAAATGCATACTTTTTGCACTTATTGGCCTCTGAATAAAGATTTTGTAATATTTTTTCCTTGTATATAATGTGTGACTTGAGTTTCCTTTGCTTTTATTTGAACCACAGTTAAAACCAGTTCAACCAGTCAGGTTTTAACATGCCACAATAAGTGTTATAGACAAGGCCTGCCTACATTCTTCCCTCCCGAGCCTCACCTGACCATCCTTTTGACATCTTTTCTGTCCCTTTTCTGCCACAGGAGGGGATGCCAAGCTTCTGATAATGCTGTGCGTATCTCCCACTCAACGCTTCCTCACTGAATCTCTTCAGTCCCTGGGGTTCGGTGCCAGAGCCAGACAAGTCCAGAGAGAGCCACCACGCAGGAAAAACACAGCCCTGAAGATGAAGTGACCAACAGGGAGATGCATTTGATAGCTGCTTGTGTATTTTTATTTTTATGTATTTTGGTCACAGGTTTATGGTGCTCAGGTCATATTGAAAGTTGCAGTGTTTTGTAAGAAGACTTTAGGGTTAAATTTATGTTGATATCACAGTAGCGTATGCTAATGCTTGTTAGAGATTCAATATTGTCAATTTTGGACAGGATACACACAATCTCTTGCACATTGGGGATATTCTTCTGAAAAAATGTTTATAAGGTTTTTGTGTCTAGTGTGAGTGGAATATTTCAGATTGTGTGTGTCTGCAATTATCCATTAGTTTGTACAAAAGTATTGATGTGATGATGGAAAATGTATGGCTTTTAAGTGATAGTGTTTGCAACCTGACTCTAGTTGACCTTAAATTTTACTGCAAGGTAATTTGATGCCTTTCTAATGTATCACTATTTATGAATGTTTAAAAATGTTTTAAATTTAATAAATTTTATTTCAAATATTTTGTCCCATTGTTGCCAAAGAGCACTGATGTAATATTTCTTCCCGAGAGTAGTATAGCGCTGCTGGGTCGTGTCTTTCTTTATTTACATATTCGTCACAACCAATCGGAGCCTTCTCGTGCGTGATGTAACATGAAAACACGGAAGTGTCAGTGTAAGCGTTACGGAGACTTGTTACATAGCGCCCGTAACTGCATCTTCATTATCTAGAAGAAGAACACGCCTATCTGACTGACGGTTAAATACTGCGCTCGAGCTTCTCTTAGTTTTTAGTCACTTGCAACATTTTAGCGCCAAACGGCGGACAGGTGAGTTTATATATCACTGCAATCTAATAAGTGTGTAATATAGTGGTAGTTTGATTTCAGCGCAATTTGGCAACATTTGGACAGTCTTAATGTACAGACGTGGCCCATATTCCATCCATATGTATTTTTTTTTATTAGAGTCGCGTATGGGGGGGTGGGGGAAGCTAATTATGATGTATTTAAAAAATATATATTTTCCTCAGTATTGCGCGATAAAACAGCGCAGAATACCGTTTACAGCATGTCACAACTTGAACTAACAGATTTAAGTTGTATTTACTTTTAATTATTATCTAGAATAGCTCATATAGCATTGTTAGCCTTGTCATAATCATGTTAATATGGGCAGAGAAGTATACAATCCTATAAACGTCCCAACGTACTGGACTACTAATTACCACTCAGTATTGTTGTATGGAAAAAATAATTCTCTCTCATTTTTTTCCACGTAATGACACACATATAAAGATATTTTAGGTAAAAATATGGAATCATTACAAAAATTCATCTGGTGTCAGGTGTGGAGCTTCATTCTCACGTTGACATTTCTAAATTGTGTTTTGTCTAAATAGTTTGCAACTTTATTAATCCATCTTTAATTTTGAACAGCATTACAGTCAAGATGCTTAAAGCCATCGGTCAAACTTTTTTTTCTTCTGGACTCCAGCACCCAAAGTTTACTGCTCAACAGAGTAAGGTTAGTGTGTACATGGGTGATTTTGCCAGAAACTTTTCAGACTTTACTGCAGATTTTGGATATGTTAATTTTTACTTATTGCTTATTAGCAAAGATAATGCTTAGTTCTTGATGTGTCCTAGACTCATGTCTAGATTAAAGCAGACCTTGTCTATTGTTGTTTATTGTTTCATGGCTCATATGTTTCCAGTCATATTTGATGAATAGATGCTTTTTAGGGTGAAGACTATGAGGTCCGCACTTACCACACAACAAACTGGGTGAGCACAGCTATGACTGGCATGGAGCAGGACCCGGCCCTTAGCACAGGCTTCAGAAGACTCTTCAAATACATTCAGGGGAATAATGACAAAAGTAAGTAGTCATGTTCCTGTAGGTGACTAGAAAGCAGATTTTTCTGTAGTAGAAATTCAAGATTAGAGCTTTCAGCCATTATTTCTGCATTTTGGGCCTGTGATTATGACATTTTCATTACACAACACGTATACAATGGAAAATAACATAAGCACATAGGTGAGAAATCACCTCATGCTCAAAGCCAAAATTCAGTTATGTGGAAATGAAGGTTTTCTGTGAGCTACATGACTGCTATAAATAAATCTCACTACCAGCATAAATCTTGATATGCCTTTATAATAATAAAAAATTATTATGTGCATGTGGCAGGTTGTGTTCCCACGGAGTAAACTGTGCTAATGATTCACCAGATTACATTGCATTTGCGAAATAGCTTTAGCAGATATTTCAGACACTGAGATAATTGCATGTTTCTGCTCCTTTACTTATGCGCTTGTCCTGTACGTCATGTATCAGAGTGTAAGGTGGAGATGACGGCACCAGTGAGCTGTCTGATTGAGCCTGGTGCAGGACCCGCTTGTGAAAGCACCTTCACTGTGTCCTTCTACATTCCTGAGGAACATCAGGCTGACCCACCCAAACCCACAGATCCAGATGTTTTCATCGAGAACAGAAAAGAGGTCACGCTGTTTGTGAGGTATGTTTGTGTCAAGGGCTTTTATACTGTAAATGAAAATGCTACACTAGCATTCAAAATTTTGGGGTCAGTTTTTTTTTATGTGACAGAAAAACATTTAGAATTTTGAAAAACATTTCTATTTTAAATAACTGCTGTTATTTTGAAATTTATATTAATCAAATAATTCAGAAAAAATCACAGTTTCCATAAAAATATTAAGCAGCACAACTTTTCAACATTGATAATAGGAAGAAATGTTTCTTGAGCAGAAAATCAGTACATTAGAATGATTTCTGAAGGATCATGTGACACTGAAGACTGGAGTAATGCCTGCTGAAAATTCAGCT
The DNA here is from genome assembly GCF_001515625.1 of Sinocyclocheilus rhinocerous. Classification (NCBI taxonomy): domain Eukaryota; kingdom Metazoa; phylum Chordata; class Actinopteri; order Cypriniformes; family Cyprinidae; genus Sinocyclocheilus; species Sinocyclocheilus rhinocerous. The sequence continues at coordinate 388,639 of NW_015661612.1, read as the reverse complement.
TCGCCATCACAGGAAGAAATTATATATTAAATATATATATATTTAAAAACGTTATTTTCAATTTTAATAATATTTCACAATATTACTATTTTTACTGTTTTTTTTTTTTTAAATCAAATAAATGCGGTCAGATTTCTTTTATAAACATTAAAACTTATTAGACTCCAAACCTTTGAATGGCAATTTATTTTGCAAGGGATTTTAGATCCAGGTCAAACCAAGTGTCTTGGAAAAACTACATTACTTTTCTCTGTTTGTTGTCATAGCTTCACATTTGCATGGCCTTGTTTTTTGCAGGACCTATGGAGGCTTTGCTAACAGCGAGAGCAGCCATGTGGAGCTTCTGAAACTGATAGAGAGCCTCAAGAGGGATGGGATGAAATTCAAGGAGGCCCCGTTCTACAGAGCGGGATACGACAGCCCCTTCAAACTGACCAACCGCAGGAACGAGGTGTGGCTGATCAAAGATGAGGAATAAAAGTCCGTAAGGATAAAATGGTCATGCCTTATGATGTGAATGAAGAGGAGGTCAATCTATTTGTTTGAACTTAACAATAGTTATTGTGCAGATGCTTTGTTTACTATGTACCTCAAGTGCCTGAATGTTTTTATAAAAGAATTTAACATTACTAATTGTATATCTGACCAATATATTTTACAGCAACATTAACACTTTTGGTACCTACAATTAACTGTGAAATCATACAAAAAGAATGTTGCAATAATTTCTAATCGGCTGCTTTTGTCACTAATAATGTCTCAAAGCACTTATATTTGTAGAGGCACACGTACTGCATGACTTGACTGAATCACTGACTTTAAATGTTGTGAAATATCTGTATTTCTGTAATATCTGTATCTGAATAAATCTGTATTTTGTGCTGTTTATATTGCACTCAATATTGAATCTAACCATTTAAGGGAACAATAACATTGTATTAAAGGTGGGGTAAGTTATTTCTGGTAGCCAATGTTGATACTTCAAATCACCAAAACAAACACGCCCCTACCCCAAAAGAATCTCGCCCCTGTTTTGATAGCTCCGCCCCACACATTCGTACGCAACCCAGGCAATGATTAGTTCTGTGAAACAAAGCAAAACCAATGTTACACCGTGTCTACACCGGACGCGAGCGGCGCGGCGCGACAAAATACTATAGAACTCATTATAATCAGTGATGCTGTCTACACTGGGTGCGGCGTGACACGACAAATCCCCGACAGAAAACTGCTGCTGTGCTCTATTTATGACATATTGACACATATTTCAAATGATTTTCAGGGTCGCTTTATCGCGTCCAGTGTAGACAGACTTTAACTGTTGCGGCGCGACAACTGTCGCGTCCGGTGTAGACCCAGTGTTACTCACCTATCGAGAAGAAACAAAGCAACATTGGCGTCCGATCGCAGGCCTTCCGCTCCTTGAGTTCTCTCCAGCGCTGGAAAGCTGATCCGATATTTACACGGGTCCTACTTCTTGCCTCATCGTAAACCTTCTTTTGTTCTGCTGATGTTTTCCTCTTTTGTTTTTTATCCGCAATCTCTATCTGTCTGTCGTTGCTCAGCTCGGCTAATGTCTCTCTTCCACATCATGAGTAGACACGCCCCTTACTGCTGATTAGCTACAAGTTTGTTTTGGTTCTCGGCCGACTTAGTTTTCTAAAGCGTTTTTGAAAAAATACATACCCCACCTTTAACTGGTATTTTGTCAGTTTGATCTTAAAGGGATAGTTCACCCAAAATATGAAAATTCTGTCATTAATTACTCACCCTCATGTCGTTTCAAACCCGTAAGACCTTCGTTCATCTTCGGAACACAAATTAAGATATTTTTGATGGAATCTGAGAGCTGTCTGACCCTGCATAGACAGCAATACAACTGAAATGTTCCCAAGTCCAGAGATGTAGCAAGAAGATCGGTAAAATAATCCATGTAACATCAGGGGTTCAACCGTAATTTTAAGAAGCTACAAGAATACTTTTTGTGTGCAAAGAAAACAA
>NW_015661612.1:385433-386418 GCF_001515625.1 Sinocyclocheilus rhinocerous | reverse complement strand
TAAAATAATCCATGTGACATCAGGGGTTCAACCGTAATTTTACAAAGCTACAAGAATACTTTTTGTGCGCAAAAGAAAAAAAATTACTTTATTCAACAATTCTTCTCTGCATCACCCTGTAGCCCCATTTTGGAGAGTATCAGCTGGACGTAAACAACTTATGCTGTTCTGTGTCAGCTGCGTCACGCCGGATCTGTTTCCTACATTGTTGTGTTTTGATCTGAACGAAAACAGCGTATCGTGTGACGCAGTTGACTCAGAACAGCATACGCTGTTTACGTCCATCGGATATTCTCCAAAATGGCGCTACAGGGTGATGCGGAGGAGACGAATTGTTGAATAAAGTCGTTTTCTTTTTCTTTTGCGCACAAAAAGTATTAAGTAAACTTAACAGAGACGTATGTGATTGGTTATAATGCACAACACTGTAAAAACGCGTAAAAAGAATCATGATGCAAAATTGAGCAGACTAAATTTAATGCTGCAGTCAACACTTTTCATTTCATTGTCATTTTATTCGCGACAGCCAATTGATTTAGTTTAACTTTGCAGAGGCATTTTTGTCCACGTGTGTTGCCATAGTTTCTGCAAGCGGTAACCGAGGATAGTGCGGATGATCAGAGTTGCCAAGTCCGTGTATTATACGCGACTTTGGGCTTCTTTTTTTGTAAAGTTGCGTGAAAAAATCCCGGGTCGCAGGTTGCGTTTATTTGGGCTTATTTTAAAAAAACATGGTTGTTTGTTAGGAAAACCTGACAAGCAACTTCGTTTCTTTTCATTTATGTTCACTGTATTCTCCAATGCATTGATTGACATTCTGTCTGCTCACTGTTAATAGACAATCTGTGCAAAAATATAAGTGCTGTATACGGTGAAAAAACAAAATAACAATTCAGAAAGCACAACAACAATTCAGAAAACATTATAACAAGTCAGAAAACACAACGACAAATCCGAAAACAAATTTACAAGTCAGAAAACACAA
>NW_015661612.1:381907-382194 GCF_001515625.1 Sinocyclocheilus rhinocerous | reverse complement strand
ACAAATAAAGCATATTTTAAAAGTATTCTTACCGAGTTCAGTCTTCTTCAACCTGGCCGGCCGCAGCTTCTCCACTCTGAGGAGGATTTCTACGGTGGCCGAGAAGTGCTAAACAAATCACAATTCTGAAATGAAAATAACAAATTACAAACGCACTAAAAAACATAAAAAACAAAATAACAATTCAGAAAGCACAACAACAATTCAGAAAACATTATAACAAGTCAATGACAAAAATGACAAATTCGAAAACAAAATAACAAGTCAGAAAACACAACGACAAATCC